>NC_079435.1:13554600-13679600 GCF_903798145.1 Danio aesculapii | reverse complement strand
ACATAGACTTCCTTCTTCTGAGCCACTTCTTTTGACACTGTCAGTTTTTCACAGTCCACTAGTCTTGTTTGAAATCCGCCGCTATGCTGACACATAGGCATTTGTAGCTCCGCCCTCTTTTGAACATTTTAAAGTGACAGTCACCAAAACAGCACATTTTGAATCAAATCCTAAAAGCGTCAGTTTCAATGAGTTATAAAATATTATTTGTGTGCTATTTTGAGCTGAAACTTTATTTTAACTTTATTTTTACAAGGGGCATAATAGGTACCCTTTAAGGTAAAAAAACTAATTCACTAACAGAGATTCTTTTCAGTGTTTCATTGAAAACATATTCCATTTCACATTGTTTGTTTTTTCTTTTAAAGAAAACAAATATTTCTTTATAGTATTGTTTGTCTGTCAGTTCTACCAGAAAGACCAGGGAGATAATTATGATATTCAATTACATTTATTGATGAGTATTATTTGACAAAAGTATCATTTAAAAAACAGGATTTCTTTGGCGGAGACCGCGTCTGTAGCGTGAATTGGAAGCTTTTAGATCCAGCTATGACTGCCGAGGACGAAGGCAGGGGCGGAGCCTACCCCCTGGACAGGGCCAAGCTGGTGGTGGTAGGGAGGATTGAGAACGTTTGCATCGGTACCTGCAACCAAATGAATGAAATGAATGGACAGCTCATATATTCCTTATGTCTCTTGGTGTCTCTTGGCTATTGGTTGGAATTAATTGTGATGAGTGACATGGCATTAGGTTTTCCTTGTGTCTCGTGGCTATTGGTTGGAACTGATTGTGATGAGGGATGTGGCATTAGGGCTTCCTGGTAGAACTAGTGCTAAAAGCTACATTTCTGTTACACTCTGACAACAGTAAAAAGAGTTGACTATTTAACACTTTTTAGGCAAAATTTCCACTTGCTACTTTTCTATTGTTTACCGTTGTGTTCATGTCTTGTGTTTTTTACAACCCAGGCTCATTCTAAAAACATAGCCCTATATACATTTCCGGAGAGCGCCAAATACGTTCCTGGAGCTACTTTTTTTTGCTGTTTTTGTTTTTGTAAATCCACCAGAAGCCGCTGTGTATGCTTTTTCAGATCTCAAATTTTTCTTGCGAGTACCATTGACGCCTGCTGTTCTCGCGTAAATCCATCAGAGGCCGCTGTTGACTGACTGTCGACTGACTGACTGACTGGCCGATCGACTGACCCACCCTCCTCTTTCCTTAAACCCAACCAATAGTGTTTTCAAAGGCACCGATTGACCCACCCACCACCTTTCCTAAACCCAACCGACAGTTTTAAAAAGCAATCCAGATAAAGAAAAGCCCTCGCCTGATTTTTACCTTTTTTTCAGATTTTACCACATTCTCACCCTGTTATTCATTTGTTTACTTAATTTTTTGGCTTCTGTTTTTGTCTTACCTGCTTTCTGCAAACGCTCTTCGCCAGACTCAACCCCTGTCGTCGTGGTCAATTCCTCTCTGCGTCTCAAGTCCACTGACGTACATGGCGAGCTAACTAAACAAACTTTATAACAGCAAGAAAGCCACCCATATGGAGAAAAGCAGTCAGCTGGTAAATGCGAAAAAGAACGGTGTCATACCACCCCGTAGCGTTAGTTTTAATAACGAAATGCAGGCTACATAATTCACAATCTCCAGAAATGTATATAGGGCTATGTTTTCAGAATGAGCTTATGTTGGTTTTTTAGACACGTTGTCAAGCTAAAAGAAATAAAATAATAAAATGAAAAGTTTAAAACTTTCACACGCAGGACCACTCATAAATATCAGTTCCAACAAGCATTGCAAGCTTCTGTTTACAGAAGCAAGTTGGCATGATGACTGCTTTATTTGATATTAACATGGAGGGGTGACACGGTGGCGTAGTGGGAAGCCCAATCACAGCAAGAAGGTCACTGGTTCGAGCCTCGGCTGGGTCAGTTGGCATTTGTATGTGGAGTTTGCATGTTCTCCCCGTGGTCACGTGGGTGTCCTCCGGGTGCTCCGGTTGCTCCCACAAGTCCACAGATATATGCTATAGGTGATTTGGGTAAACAAAATTGGCCGCAGTGTATGTGTGTGATTGAGTGTGTATGGGTGTTTCCCAGTGACGGGAAATCCGCTGCGTAAAACATATGCTGGATAAGTTGCCGGTTCATTCCGCTGTGGCGACACCTAGTTAATAAAGGGACTAAGCCAAAAAGAAAATGAATGTATGAATGAATGGTGGAGGAGGTGATTTTGTGGTAAATTGTTGACATTTTACTAAATCACTCAAAATATCAGATCATGTCAGTGAGGTGAAGGTGACATCATTATAATATCACCAGTTCAAGATATACAAACACATATTATATTTTAAATTAAAACATTGTAAATACTATGTTGGACTTTCATAAATAAAAAAAATTTAATATTAACATAAGTTAAATATTTGGTTAAACAACAAAGCATTATTGTGCCTCCATTTGCATTACTAATTATTATTTTGTGTATTTAATTTGAGATTTATTTCCAAGTGTGACTAAAGGGTGAGTGCCTTATTTTATTTTGTATATCTTTTCACCTGTTCATGGTTGAGAGAGGAAGCTCAGGGAAGTTTATGTTGTTGATTTTCATCTGTGATTTTTGCATTAGGTAAACTTCCTCTAAACTTAGCTGCTTTCTCTTTGAGGTTTTAGGCTATACTCACTCAGTTCGACATCTAGTTTGACAGTTGATCAGTTTTGACATTCTGTTAAAGTTCTTATATTTCTATTAAATGAATTCTAATGTTTATTTTTTCTAAACCTTGTGCTGACTCTTCACTCTGGGGCTGAGGGTTGAAGTGTGTTCTCCATGTTTATCTGTTTTATTAGTTCTAATTTAATATTATCCACCAGATTTTAGTCTTCATTGTTTCACCTTTTAAACAAAACTCCAAGAGTTAAAAAAGGTCATAACAATAGGAAATATACAACGACATGATTTTAAGCTATATGAGAGACTTTTGTCGAACAATATTATATGATTATGACCTGTAACATCTTGTGATCCATGAAAACGATAGCAAATTATTAAAATTGTAACAATATAACCATTTGAAAAAGGCTTTTGACACAAAATGAAGTTTATTTGGAAAACAATTAGCAATTCATTGTTATAAAAGGACTAAGCTAAAAAGAAAATGAATAAATTAATGAATTAAATATTTATAAATCATGTGTTTTTATTAATTTCTCAAATATAGATCAGTTTAAAGTGGTGATGTCACTGGCACATGAACATTTCCTGCTTGTTATCAAACTATTTTCATAACTGTAACAAGAGGCTATTCAATCATATCCTTACAGTAAAACAGTTGTCGTAACATGGACCTTTCAGGATTTTCGGAAGCTATGGAAATGAAAAATCTAAAACAGGAAATACCGTTGGACTATTGTTAGTGTTTACATCTCTCAAAATGGTCTATACCTACAGTCATAGAATCACCCACGTAACTATCTTACAGACCCTTATTTCATACAATTCAGAAATCAGCTTTTCTATCAAAATGGACACCTTTGGCTATTTTATGACAAAATAGTGTATTGATTTCAGATCAGTATAGCGGTTCTGCTTCAGTGAGTTTAATGAGTCTAGTCGTCGAGGCCAAACTTTTGAGTCGGTGGACAGAAGGGGTGTTTGATGGAGCTGCTGCACAGAAGCTCAACACTTTAAATTTACTGCGGCAAGACTTCGTATCTCTGGTCCTGTTGGGCGACTTAATTGATTTCAGGTGTGAGGAACGACATTCGCAAAACACAGAGGCTGAATTGTGGGTGACTAAGGGGGAACATTCTGGGCCTGTGTTTTCTCACATGAGAATTACGGGATGTTCGGGTCCTTCTGGGAAGTTTGTGTTTACAAGTCGGCAAGTTGTAATTATGACTGGTTCAAAGTAAATTGGTTGGAGGAAGCTGGCGACATGTCTTTTATACAAAAAATAGGTAACACTTTTGGTTATTTCACAATTCACAGTATTAACAATCTATTGCTATAAAACCCAACTGTCAACTTTATCAAATTAAATGAGTGTAGTTAACTCAAAATTGACCGAAAGTTAATTCTACTAATTTGAAGAGAACATTGAACTCAGTGTTGAAGGTAATGAGATAATTAAATACCTCATTAGTTCAACTTAAATAGAGTAAGTTCACAGTACTCATATAGAGTATTTTAAATCAAATGGTTTGTAGCAATCGGTTTCCTCATACAGTTTGAGTTGCCTTAACTTATTGGGTTTTACAGTACTCAGTTGGTTTTAGTTCTCTTCATTTATTTGGTTTTACTGTGGTCAAATTGCTTCATTTACTCTAATGGATTAAGTTCACAATACTCATTAGGATTAGTTTTTAAATTTAAATGGTTTGTTGCAATCAGTTTCTTCAAACGGTTTGAGTTACCTTAACTCATTGGGTTTTACAGTGTAGCTTAAAAAAACTACTACAGTAGAAGTTGGGTTTAGGTTTTGGGAAGGATTAGGGCATGTCTTTTATACCAAAAATTCGGTTACACTTCATTTTAGGCCACAATTCAGAGTATTAACAAACTATTAATTAACACTACTAGCTTAAAGAAACTACCAATAGTTAGTAAGGTAGAAGTTGGGTTCAGGTTTTGGGTAGGCTTAGGGATGCAGAATGAGATCATACTACTAATGAACAGTTAATATCTTAATAATAGGCAGGTAATAGGCCAGTAGTTAATAGCATGACTTAAACTAAAGTGTTACTGAAAATTTAATTTGATTTTAACCCCATGTGATGACCAAAATAAACACTTTCTCACCGTTTAATCACACTCATGTGGTTCTAAACTTTATTGAATTACTTTAATAAATACTATGGAAGTCAATGTCTTTTGAGTGTTTCCCCCAACATTCTTAAGTATATATTTATTTCTGTTGAACAGAACACAAAGAAATTATTTTTGGGTGAACTATAGTTGGGTGAATATTTAATTAATATTTGAATGCTAATTAACCTTTAAATATCCCTTTCCTCTTCTGTAAATACATAGAAACACTATTGTTTTTGTTTGCATTGAAGTAAATAGCAATGGAAAAAATATGTAGGCTTGTAGTTTCTGACAATGAATTATGACAACTTCTGTTTTTGTGAAACCCAGATATGTTAAAAAAATATTTCTTGCAGTTTCTGATAATTAATTATTATGACTTCTGTTTTTGTGAAACACATATATGTTAAAAAGAGCTAAGAAATAAATATTTCAGGAAAAAAACGTTTGTGTATTTCCACATCACGAAATAATATGAAATTTTGCCATTTTTTTAAAAAGAAAACTTTAAGAGAACTTATGAACAGAAAACTTTGTAGTTTAGACATGAACAGAGCTGGACATTCTAGCGCTCGCTTTTGGTGTTTTTCTGCTGGTCTGAGGTCTTCCTCACAGAACAGAGGTTGTATTGTCAGGAACTGTGACTTTTAAGAGAACGAGAAGACAGGAATGAGCGGATAGTGCGTAATGGAGTGTCCTGTTTTTTTTCTCTTCCGCCAGCATCCATCTCCTGAGCCAGATAAATGAGCTCCAGACACTTAGGAATTTGAGGAATCTTATCTGGTGCCAAAACTAGTTAAGGGAATATTTTATTAGTGCCTCATAAAAAATCTGATTCATATCCATGTTCAAGTTTGAAGTGTTTTGTAAAATAGATAGATGTTTAGAAATTTCAGAAATTCACTTAGTCATTCAATTTGTTAAATTGTTAGTAAAACAAGTCTTTAATGCTCACCAAACCTGCATTTGTTTGAATCGAAATAAAGTAATAACCATTATATTTGTGCGTTATAATTACAAAATATTCAAAAATTTCTACTGTTGTTACATGATCTTTCAGAAATTTTTTAATATCAATGATTTTATTTTCAGAATATTTGGATGAATAGTGAGCATTTTGTTCATATATATATATATATATATATATATATATATATATATATATATATATATATATATATATATATATATATATATATGTATATATATGTATATATGTATATATATATATATATGTATATATATATATGTATATATATATGTATATATGTATATATATATGTATATATATATATGTATATATATATATATATATATATATATATATATATATATATATATATATATATGTATATATATATATATGTATATATATATATATATATATATATATATATATATATATATATATATATAAACACATATATACACGGAAAGACTAGACACAGAGAACGCTTCATAATTCTACAGGTTAACAAGACTCAGCAAAGTGTGTGGGAATGTGAGATGTTTAAATAGTCCATGCAATCAGTCTTTGATCAGCTACCAGCTGTGTGCATGGAATCATCTGAGATCTGGAAACAGTTGTGTTTGTGTGAGGTGCATGACGGGATATGTAGTTCATAAAGTGACAGAATTGTAGTCCTGGTGATGGTGCATGTTTACCAATTATCTGCAAGCCTGGATCGCTGGTGATTGTGACAAATTGTGTGTGCGTACTGTAAGAACTCATGACAACAAATGTTTTTTTCTACTTAAATTAATCTCATTTTAAATTAAGTTTTTAATTTAACTTGATGTTTTGTAATAAAATGTATGTTGAAATTACTTGTAAATATATGCTACAATTAATGAATATGTATATATAATCATCATTTTATACCAATATTTAAAGGATTGTATACACTTATCAATCATATTTGACATGAAGAAGTTTTTCTTAGCGCTCAAATTCACACATGGTTAAATTCAGAGCTGTTGGTTATAGCGGTTGCAGACGCTGACAGTGTTGTGGTCATATTTCAGGACGGACTCTTGTAATGGTGACGGCACATTGATTCTCTAACTAACGAATGATGGATTGCAGTTACACGCAGGTCAACTGGTTCCTTATTAAAGCTCATGAGCTGTTGTTGTTATTGAAAGTAGTTGCTTAGTCACTGTTCAATATCATTTCCAGATCGAAGTGACCATGAATTTGCTTTACAGAAACAGTCTCACACCTGTTCTTCACATTTTAACAGTGTGTATGGAAATCACAAAGACTAATAGCACTAAATGTAATTAATCTTTGCATATATTTGCCCTCTTTACCTTAGGTCAGCAAGCCATTTTGCCGTTTAATGGAAGTAAATGGCTTTCTTGATTAATGTGTAATGAATGGTGCTAACGCTACGCTAGTCAGGGCTATAAACTTCATCTGAATATGTCCTACATAAGCAGTTAGCTCTTCATTCTGCCTTCATAATGCTCATATTTACAACATAACTCTACTTTAACAACACCACAGTGATGTATTTACTAAGTAGTGAGAGATTTCCCTGAGTTCTGACTTTGGAGGTGTGTGAATTAGCAGAAGCTAATTGGTATTGATCATAAGGGCTAAATGCTAACTGTACAGTTTAGTTTAAATGCCTGTCTTAGCACTGTTGATAAAGAACAGCAAGCTAGCTTGAAAATACCTCTCATTTATCTGGTTTGTAAGGCAAAAAGCTTGTGCAAACTATATTTCCCTTCTTATTTTGTTGCATTTGTTTTATGTTTCATTATTGTTATTATGTTGCTGCTTCCTGTTGTTGACAGAAAATATGTGAAAAAGTATTACTTAGAATATTATCAATTTCCAAAAAGTTTACTGTCACATTAGCACTTAAAAAAGATTTCTGTTGTTGTTAGGAAATGATTAAAACAAGTTACATTTAGAATTGTATCAATTTTCTAAAGGTTTACTTAATCTTAGCAGAAGTTAGCCCTAAAAAAAGCTTTCTGTCATTGTCAAGAAACAAATATCAAATAAATATCAAATTTAGCAACCTGCTCTTTTCCTTAGCACAAGAAATAAAAAATTCTTCATCTAAACTGACTTTATGTCATAATGGGAGCATCCAGTGTAAACTAGAACTTGAGTTTAGTGACATTTTCAAAATGGCTTCCTCCTTGAGAGCCATTACGGCTCTGATTGACAGTGCTGTGTGCTGGTGGCTCGACTTATCATTCAACACTGTGGGGGGAAAATGCAACTGCTGCTATTACCGATCCAGTCAACTGAGAGCATAACAAAATACCCCTCAATGAATTACCCTGTCACTCTTGAGCGCTGAAGCGACCATACACACTTTTGTTTTGCACAAGTGGCCTTATTATACACGTGTGTAAAGAAAAGATCTAAAATCGGTTTAATCAGTCATAAGTGAGTATAAATCAAAACCCTTTGTCACCACCGAGACAATTTTGTTAGTTAGCGCAAGACTCTTTTTGTCTCATCTCAGCAGCTGAGGGCTTTCAAAACAATGAGAATGCTTGTTTGTTAGCGTGGGTATGTGTCGTATATTTTACATAAAAATGAAATTTAAACCTATTAGGAGGTGCTATTCAATTTACATGTGTGCATAAGTATTGTGGTAGGATTGGATTAGAGCTTTTGCTGCGAGCAGGAATCACAGTTCACAGCTCGGCTCCTTATTACCGCTGCAGCAGGGGAGTATGATGACAGAAATAGTGCACTGAGGAGACATTGCAAGAGCACATACACACACACATACACACACACACACACACACTGGCTGGTATGGACAGGACATGAATGGAAATATAAGGCAAACAGCGATCAGGGAAAAAGTGACAGTATAGCTGTGTTTCCCTCCAAAGATTTAAATTAAATTTGCACAAAACTGTAATATCGCATAAACAATTTACAAATTAAGCACCGTTTCCATCTAATGAGCAAATGCGAACAAAATCTGCACTTTCTGATAAAATGGCAGCAAATATTCAATAGAAAAATTGTGGTAGGAGAAGCCAGTGTAGGTCTTTTTTCTTATAAATATATCACTTGCTCCTCAGAAGAAGAAATGCAATGTACGCACACAAACACTATAAAAAAACACTAAACGTGTCACTCATATAGTTTTGAATGGGGAAAAATGTAATGGTCAACATGGCGAATGAAGCCCCGCCTACTAGTACAGGAACCAATCAGCTATTGCTATAGACTTACGAATCTCCAGGGGAGGGGCTTTGACCAGACGTGTGCTTCTATGACAGTGTCAACAAACGTACTGGAATCATAGCGAAAGCTTGAAATCTCTACTTTTAATTGACAATATATTTTTTAGTTTTGTAATCTGTATGAAACTAATGCGAGGCACAGTCCATCCCTTCAAACACTTATCACTTGACAGCAACTACTGGAATGCCAACAAACTTGTAAACAAAAAGTTGCTGTCATTTTTGGGAGGAGATTTGCCATCAAGACCAAGTAGTGAATTATTTCAGAGGACCACGGCGATCGCACAAAGCATTATTCAGAGGATGATCATGTGTAGAACGGCCATAAATGAGGTTGGTGCCGTGATCTCATTCCATTTGAGTGTGCATTAGCTTGGTCAACCTGAAAAAATGCTGATTTTGTTTTATTCGAAAGTTTAAAGCAAAACTTTATAGATAAGAGATAGTTGTTTAATTTCATTGGTGATTCCAAATATGTAATGAAATCGTAAGCTTGGCATACAGTTTTGGAGAATTTGATGTTTCCCTATTCAGACAGAATGCCCAAGAGGTGATTTTAAAAATGGCCACCGAGTGAAGTAACCAACATAGGCTCATTGTGGATGCGTACCCCTGTTTACATTTCTGGAGAGCGCAAATTATGTATCCAGAGGTACGTCTGGCTATTTAGTCTTTAAAGCGAAAGTGAATGATACGGGGCGGTATGATGCCGCCGCCAACTTCGGCTCCTTTTAGCGCTACCAGCTGACCGCTTACGTCCGTGTGAACAGCTTTTCTTGTGTTACCAGTTTGCCCAGTGGCTCGCCGCATATCTCGGTGGACTTGGGATGTGGAGCGGAGTTGACCGCGACGACAGAGTTTGAGTCCGATGAAGAATGGTTCCAGAAACCCAAAGCCAAAACCCAAGCCAAAATAAAAAATAAACTATAGGCTGAAAATGTGGTGAAATCACGTGGCCATGACAGCTTTTTTTTTTCTAGCTTTTGAAAACACTATCGGTTGGGTTTAGGGAAGGGGGTGGAAGGGTCGGTCAGTCAGTCAGTCAACATCAAGCTGACCTGCTCGGTTGAAGTATATATTGCGGCCTCTGGTGGATTTACGCGTCAAGAGGAGACATTTTCGATCATCAAAGAGCGTACACAGCGGCCTCTGGCGGATTTGCAAAAACAAAAACTGTGAAAAGACGTACGCACGGTTACGTATTTCGCTGTCCCCAGAAATTTAGACCTGGGTACATATCTGAAATGAGTCTTGGTTGCAACAGACTTGCCTAAAAGGGAGTTTGGTAATTATGTTTCCATTTTAGTTTATAAAATGATTTCTTATCAGATAAAAAAGTTTATCCTACTCAATTGTGTGCATACGATTTTCAAAATCTCTGTGCATCTTGGTGTTTGGTATGAAGCATTATTTAAAAATGCAATATTACAAAATGTGCAATAGATGGATGGAAACCTAGCTAGTGACTGCAGAGGGACAGATAAAGACGAGGCCAGAGTGAGATAGTGGCCAAGAAAAGTGTAAGATGTGGATGAGGTGCTTATAGGTAATAGAGAGGCATGTTTGAGGCTAAAACTCAGAGAAGTGGACTCACCTCTGCTTCTTGGCGTCTATCTCTGCTCTTTTTGGCATCTCCTTCTGTTTCTCCCCTCCCCCCCGCGCTGATATTCCTGTTTCCATACCAACACTGCTCTTGCTTCAGGACCTGCTGGACGATGCACACTACAAACAAACACAGTGCATTCCTGTCCGTATAATACCTGTAATCTATAAGTTTCAATGGATTTTTTACCTATACTGTATGACACTCGACTAATGTCAAGGAGCATTGTCAGTTTGCGTTTTCACTTCAGCGTCTTGCGCATGAATGACATATTTTTGAGAAGTTTATTTATTTATTTTTTTTTTATAATATTTTTTTCGGGTTTTTCACCTTTAATGGATAGAAAAGTGAAGAGTATTGACAGCAAAGCATGGGGAGCAGAGAGAGGGGAAGGATCGACATAGGACCGCAAGGTGGGAATCGGACTTGGGTCGCCGTGAGCACATGAGTGCAAATGTCTGGAGTACACCACTGGCGCTGACGAGAAGTTTATTTCTTATTTACTAACCAATAAATAAAGTCCCTGTCATTAGGCCTGTCACAATAATAAATATATTGACTTATCGTGCAATACTTGGAAATGACCTCAGTAATTGTTGCCATTGCAGTATATATTTACAGACTCACGAATAATGTTAAAGCCATTTTACAATTACACTTTCATTCTACCTCAAAGGGACAGAAGGTGGTCAAAGTTTATAAGTGGGCATTTACCTAATAGGACATTTAATAGTATATGTAATATGACATTTACCTTTTTAACATCAAATTATAGAATCTAAATAACCTTAAGAATGATGAGTATTTCAAAGTCTTTACGGCTATTTGCATTATTATGCTGTTATATAATTATTATATATATAATCAGTGGCAAAAAACGATCTCAAAATGACAATAATATGGCTTATCACAACAATTTCTGTGATAATATATCGCACAACAAAAATTCCTTATCATGACAGGCCTACCGTGATCAGGAGATGTTATTTACTTTATTTTGTAGAATTTTTTGTTGCACTGCAAACGCTTTCTAGCTTTGTGAGCAAACGAAAAAGGAGCTTTATTTAATTTCTTTATTCATTATTCTGTTATAAAAGGGTTTTATGTAATCTCATGAACTTTCAATAATCAGAGAGATTTGAAACAAAAACATCATCACAGATTCCAAATATATTAAGCTACACAACTGTTTACAACATTGATAATAATAATAATAATAATAATAATAATAATAATAATAATAATAATAATAAAATAATAATAATAATAATAATAATAATAATAATAATAAAACAACAATAATAATAATAATAATTATTATTATTATATTTCTTCTTCTTATTATTATTGTTATTATTATTATTATTATTATTTTATTTATTTTTTTATTATTATTATTATTATTATTATTATTATTATTATTATTATTATTATTATTATTATTATTAAAGAAGAAGATGAAGAAGAATCCCTTAGGCAGAAAATCTGAATATATGAATGATTTTTTAAGGATCGTGTTGAAAATTCTAATTTAAAAGATATCAACACAGAAAATATCGCAACATTACATTTTTGATCTCTTGTTTTTCAGCCTTGGTCGGTATGAAAAGCTCTTTTCAAAAACATAAAACATCATCCAAACTTAGATGAATAACAGAAGTGTATACTTAAGTAGTAAATGTAACATGGAAACTTACACTACACTACACTACACTACACTACACTACACTACACTACACAACTAAATTCATCCCGGAAGTGTTCACTACACTAGTAGGCTAAATATACTGTGGACATAGATCACATTTCTCTACTAAGTTTAACCTTGAAACTTATACTACACTACTAATGAAGAGTTCAGATGCAAAAACCTCTAAATCCATCAGACCTCTTTTCTTATAAATGAGCATTTTCTATCAGGCTCCTCTGATAAGGTTCAGAAGTTTCATTTTATATGTAATGATAAGGTTATTAGCTAGTAAATAAAATACCTCTTTTTTTAAAATGTCACTTTAAACAATTCTTTGTTTTTTAAGGTAAATTTTCTTTTGCGTCAAAACCAGCTAAATCCACATCTGCTTTTTATGCAAAACCCTCTAAATCCTAAGATCTCTAATGGCATCTTCATTTTCAACTTGTTCTAAATCCACCTATTGGAACAGTCTTGTTCCAATAGGTGGATTTAGAACAAGTTGAAAATGAAGATGCCATTAGAGATTATTTTACCAAACATAGCTTAAATTAGCAAATAATACACAAGGTAGGCCTACTGGGGAAAAAGGGGATGCCTCTCAGACAATTTTAGAAGCTGTCGTTCATTCATTCTCACCATACTTAAGGTCTTGGTGCCGTGTTTATCCCCATAGCATCCACGTGGGATAAAAGCATGGCATCTTAGCTCTGTCTTTCGTGAAACGCAGTTGCCGTTTGTTGTATAGTAAATAAGACTTATTCAAAGAAGCGTCGCTGCACAAAAACACGTTATGAATGCATACTACACTTCTGAATGCATGCAAAAAGTGTTGCATGCAAAACTGTTGCAAACAATTTATTTGTGTTGAATTTAAACAAACAAATAAAATTTAATAATGTTCAACTTAATTTGTTTGTTTAAATTCAGCCCAAATAAATTGTTTACAACCACTTAACGTAAAAAAATGAGTAAATCCAAGGAATCATCTTTGAATAATTTTTTTCAGTGCACGTTGTGTTTTCTTTTTCTTATAATGCACAGGGTTTTGAGGTAAGGGATGTTTTCATTTTCCATTCACTGACAGTCGGACAGTCTCATCCAGTTCATCAAACTCCATCTTTTAAAATCTAAATCGAAAACGGAATATGTCTCTTCATAAAGCTGGCATATCAGCGTGCTCCTACATTGAAAACATATGATTCGATTCGTGCTTCTGAATGGTTCTCAGGATATAGCGGCTTTTGCTGTCAAAGGCAAGTGGCGTTTAGCGACTTTTGCAAACAAACTGTTATTTCTGAATGCGCTGACGCTGCAATTTATATGATTTGAAGCAAATCTATTTGTTGATGGTGTAGTACGTGCCTAAAGCATTCACTCAATGTCATTAGCTCATTTTAGGCGGAAGTGTCATTTAGCGGCTTTTACATCTGAACTATAAACTAAAGTGTAAACTAAACTAAATATATATAAAATATTTACATATTTACATAAAAACAATACTTTGAAAAAGTAATTAATCATATATAACATTAAAATGATGCTTTTGAAAACACTATCGGTTGGGTTTAGGCAAGGAGGTGATTGGGTCAATCTGTGGTTTTGAAAACACTATTGGTTGGGTTTGGGGAAGGGGGTGATTGGGTGAGTCTGTGGTTTTGAAAACACTATCGGTTGGGTTTAGGGAAGGGGGTGATTGGGTCAGTCTGTGGTTTTGAAAACACTATCGGTTGGGTTTAGGGAAGGGGGTGATTGGGTCAGTCTGTGGTTTTGAAAACACTATCGGTTGGGGATATCGGTCAATCGGTCAGTCAGTCAGTCAACAGTGGCCTCTGGTGGATTTATGCGAGAACAGCAGGCTTAAATGGCGCTCCCAAGAGAAATTTGAGATCTGAAAAAGTGTACACAGTGGCCTCTGGTGGATTTGCAAAAACAAAAACAGCAAAAAACCTACCTCCTGGTACGTATTTTGCGATCTCCAGAAATGTGTATATATAGCAGTATGTATTAATAATGAGCATGGGTAGACTGTTTCTTAGGCATGTGCAAATGTAACCTTTTTTAGATGAAAATCATTCAATAATTATAGAAACTATCTGAACACACACACACATAGCAGGTCAGGCCCTATAGAAAAGAATCAGAGAGCTGAACACACAATCAGGCTGTAGTCTGGATGAGCAGCAGGGAGTGTGTGAGGACAGAGGGAGGGGAAAAATCTACCGCTGCTTCCCTGAGAAGAACACTTCACTGGAATTAGCTTCAGCTCAGATTCGGAAAGCAGACTGAAAACAGTGGGGACAAAACTGCTACAGGCGCCTATTGTTGTCTTTCACAACACGTGCGTATGTGTGGCTTCACGTTCAATCTGTTGCTCCGCTACAACCGGAAAGTTGCCTCCATAGAGCACTCACTGACTCCATACTACACTACATTTAGACATAGTCCAGAATATTGTTTTTAATGGAATCAGCTGTATTTAGTATATGATGATACAGTGCATCCGGAAAGTATTCATAGAGCTTTACTTTTCCCACATTTGTTTATGTTACAGCCTTATTCCAATGGATTAAATTCATTTATTTCCTCAAAATTATACACACAATACCCAATAATGACAATGTGAAAAAATATTTTTTGAAGTTGTTGCAAATTTATTAAAAATAAGAAATCTGAAATATCACATGTTCAGAAGTATTCACAGCCTTTGCAGTAAAGCTCTAAATTGAGCTCAGGTACATTCTGTTTCCTCTGATCGTTCTTGAGATGTTTCAGCAGCTTATTTGGAGTTCACCTGTGGTAAATTCAGTTGATTGGACATGATTTGAAAAGGCATACACCTGTCTATATAAGGTCCAAGGGTTGACAGTGCTCGTCAAAGCACAAACCAAGCATGAAGACAAAGAAATTGTCTGTAGACCTCCGAGACAGGATTGTCTTGAGGCACAAGGCTGGGGAAGGTTAGAGAACAATTTCTGCTGCTCTGAAAGTTTCAATGAGCACAGTGGCCTCCATCATCTGTAAGTGGAAAATGTTTGGAACCACCAGGACTCTTCCTAGAGCTGGCGGGCCATCTAAGCTGAGTGATCGAGGGAGAAGGGCCTTAGTCTGGGAGGTCATTAATAACCCAATGATCACTCTTTCTGAGCTCTTTCTGTGGAGAGAGGAGAACCTTACAGAAGGACAACCATCTGTACAGCAATCCACCAATCAGGCCTGTATAATAGAGTGGCCAGACGGAAGCCACTCACCGCCTGGAATTTGCCAAAAGCCATCTGAAGGACTTTCTGGCATCTGAAGGAACTCTGGAGTGAATGCCAGGCGTTACGTTTGGAGAAAGCCAAGCACCGCTCATCACCAGGCTAATACCATCCCTACAGTGAAGAATGGTGGGGGCAGCATCATGCTGTGGGGATGTTTTTCAGCAGCAGGAACTGGAAGAGTAGTCAGGATGGAGGGAAAGATGAATGCAGCAATGTACAGAGACATCCTGAATGAAAACCTGCTTCAGAGTGCTCTTGACCTCTTCACAACAACTTGATTTATGTCCTTGAGTGGCCCAGCCAGAGCCCAGACATAAATCCTATTGAACATCTCTGGAGAGATCTGAAATTGGCTGTACACTGTCGCTTCCCATCCAACCTGATAAAGCTTGAGAGGTACTGCAACACGTTACACTTGATTTTAAGGTGTCCTTGTCACAGTGTAACTATTCATTAAACTATTGAGGAACATTGACTACTGAGAAATTGTCTGATGTTTAAGCTTAGCCTATAGCAACATGCTAACGTCCAACATACAATATGCCGAACAGAACAGAATGGTTTGGTGCTTCTTAGGGTTTTAAAAAAGCAGTGTAGCGCAAGGTTCCCAATACGCAATATTATGAACATGATGTAAAAACAGACCCATCAGAAATAGGAAAACAATATGTTATGATAAGATACATCATATAGCTTAGGATATTTGGACAAAGCCACAATGAGCATAATGATATAGCTATAAATAAAACAGTTGTCATGCCAACTTTCTCTATAAACAGAAGCACGCAACAGTTGTCCCGCCTCTGAGTTCTTCTGATTGGTCCACTGCTGTGGAACTGACAGTAATGAGCTGCACTGCATGTGAAAGTTTAAGATCCTTCAACTTGACGCAGCATCTAAAAAACGATTCGTTCACATGCAACACTTCAAAAGATGCGTGTGTAACGTTCACACACATCCATCCAACATGTGTTTACATTGAACAACAATAGAAAAGTAGTGCATTAGAGAGGAAAAAACACATTCTGCGTGAATGGCCCCTAACAACACTATTTGTATGACATGTTGTCTATTTAACATTGGCCAGAAGTGGTTTCCTTTAGAAAGCAGACATTAGGGTAGCTTTCTAGGTTTTGGTACGGAGCAGGCGTGTGTGTGTTTTTCTTGTTTTATGGTTGCTGCAGCCATCTTTCTTACATTCACACTAAATCCCACTGATGCCCCTGATCATCTCACGGGCTTCTCACTAAGATAAAGAAGGAGAAACGGCCAAGACAAAGAAAGGCCAGAAGAGAGAGAGAGAGAGAAAGAAAGAAAGATAGTGAAGGAGAAAGAGAGGGGGAAAGTCGGTCAGACCCCCTCCTCGGCAGGACAGGAATGCAGGGAGTCTGGTGAAGGAATGTGGAATGGGTCTCAAGGGGAGGGGGTATAGTCTAGATGTAAACACTGAGTGTGTGTGTCGCTCTGAGTGTGTGTGTGCACAGTGTAATGGGTTTGAGTGCATTATGAGGCTGTGTTATATGTGTCCTGTGTGCGCGTGTTGGTGTATTTTGAGAAAAGGGGGCTCTTTAGGTAGGCCAGCTGTAAGGAACGGCTCCCCGTCTCTGATGACAGCTTTGGGCCAATGAGGTGATTTTATCATGCATGGAAAAGTACCAGCCCCACTTAAACATTGCACTGATCCGAGACCAGCTTTCCAAACTCAGTTACACCACTTTTCCGAGATATTTCCAAACCTTTGCACTTCCGCCTTGAGCTTGATGCTTTAGTATTCAGCAACCATTGGTAAGACGTGCCACTATGTACACTTTTGTACAACTCCAGTTGAAATGAACACTGGTGATGGTGAAACTCAGAAACATTTTATTCCTGTTCTATGGAGGCCCTAAAGAGACATAGTGATGGAAGAAACACATATATTAATGCTTTTGTATTCTGCTCCTCTGTGTTCCTTTAAAAATCAACCCAGGCTCATTCTGAAAATGCACCCCTATATACATTTCTGGAAAGCACCAACTACATCCCAGGTTGTACGTTTTATTGCAGTTTTTGTTTTCGCGAATCCACCAGAGGCCGCTGTGTATGCTTTTAGAGATCTCAAATTTCTCTAGTGAGTGCCATTCGTGAATGCTGTTCGCACGTAAATCCACCAGAGGCCGCTGTCCACTGACTGACTGACCCACCCTCCTCTTTTTCTAAACCCAACCAATAGTGTTTTCAAAAAGCACCGATTGACCTGCCTACCCACTTCCCTAAACCCAACTGACAATGTTTCAAAAGCAATCCAATAAAGAAAAGCCCTCGTGGCCACCTGATTTTTACCACATTTTCAGATTTTACCACATCCTCACCCTGTTATTTACTTGTTTATTTTACTTTTTGGCTTTTGTATTTGTCTTACCTGCTTTTTGGAACTGTTCTTCACCGAACTTGGACCCTATCATCGTGGTCAGCTCCTCTGTACATATCAAGTCTGCCGATGTACATGGCGAGCTACTGGACATACTGGTAACAGTGGGAAAACCTCTGGCTACATAATATGCGATCTCCAGAAATTTATATAGGGCTACGTTTTCTGAATGAGCCAATGTTGAAAAATATTGTTTATGAGTAAAATTGCGTTTACATTTTTATTAATGCATTTCAAAATGGCTTATTTTGCAATATTGCAATATTTTTCTGAAAGAATGCAAAGTTTATGTGGATTACAATACCTTTGCCAAAAAGTGATTAGCTGACTTTATTTTTTAAAAAAGTGACTAAACCATTGTTTTTATTACTGGACTTTACTTTAAAAATTAAGTAAACTAATTTCTTTGTTATGTTGAATAAAAGTCTCTTCACATCCTGATAGCAATCAATAATTTAAATTAAAACATCATAATTATTAACTGTACTATAATCACTGGGTCATTCGGTACTTTTGAAAACACTGTTGGTTGGGTTTATGGAAGCAGGAGGGCGGGCCAGCCAATCGGTCAGTCAGTCAGTCAATCGACAGCGACCTATGGTGGATTTACGCAAGATAAGCAGGCGCGAATGGCACTCACGAATAAAATCGGAGATCTCAAAAAGCGTACACAGCGGCCTCTGTTGGATTCGCGAAAACAAAAACTGCCAAAAAACGTACCTTCTGGGATGTATTTTGCTCTGTCCAGGAATGCATCTGGGGTACATACTCAGAGTGAGCCTGGGTTGTGTAGTGATGTTGTTAAGTGCGCGTTTATGCGTTCAGACAGTGTTATCATGCTAACATTAGCATTTTCCAAGATCTCCTATTCCTATTCTCCAAACTTTAAGTCAAGGAACTATGTGCATATTTATACAAAAATTAAGTCAACTTAAAAAAACACCATGGAAGTAATATAATTTCAATATGATTTTTGCAGAATTCTTACACTTTTCCCCGAACAAGCCTGGGTTGCTAATAAAATATAGATATAGATACAATGCGTAAAACGTAATGAGCAAAGTTTAATGTTAACACGACATTCCAAAGCTTGTTCACTCTGTCAGGATTTTAACAGGCAGGCCATTTCGTCACTTGGCTTTGTAGCACATATATTCTCATTTAAAGTGACTTTCGGTACACTAATTGCCAGGACAGACCCTCTGGAACCACCCAGGGCAGAACATGGGGAAGTGTCACGCTCCAGGGAAGAGCGCTGACAGAATAAGGCTGAAAATCACAGCACTTCTCAGTTCCTGGGTCAACACCACTTGAGTTTGAGCTCGCAACTTCTGTGTTTACAGCTAAGAGCAATTGCCATTGCAGTCAGGTATCTAAATGTATTATTTAAGGAAAGAAGATATATTATTAGAGAATTATTATTTAAAGATTTGTTCACTTTTTACCTTCTGCTGAATAAAGAGATATTTAGCAGAATGTGTTTGATTTCCTTGTACATATGTTGGAAAAAGCACTACAAAAGCTGTCCATAAGAGTATGCACTTTTCAAGCTACTTATTAAATATGAGCTGAATCAACACAATTCTTCAGTTTTTTGGCGGGAGACAACTTAATTGTTTTATGTTTAATGAACTTAAATTTAAAAAAATAAAACAATTAAAATTAACTTAATTGGTTTGTGTTGGGACAACATAAAGGAATTGTGTTGAACCCAACATTTTTTTTTACAGTGTACGATATACAGTATCTATATGCCAGGAAAAGACCAGCATGCAATGTCATAGATTTCAAACCTGAGATGTTTCATGACCAGATTCAAGTGTTGCATAAAGCTTTTTTATACAGTCTCAAAAGACTTAACGTAGAGTTACAGACTTTTAAAATGTGTAAAAATTAGACAAGCTTAGGAACTCGTCAAAAATAACCCTGCAATGATTTTTTCTTTTCAAAATACTTTCACTTAAGAAAAAAAACTGACTTAAGACCCAGCAGGCAAAGCATGTCAACATGATGTCAGATTGACGTTGTACCCCAGCGTCATGGGGATGTTTAGAAATGAAAATCATCAGGTCGACATCAATGTCCAACGTCCAACATAAAATCAACCAAATATCAACGTCTAATGCAGCCCAGGCTCATTCTAAAAATGTACTGCTATATACATTTTGGAAGAGTGCCAAATATGTCCCAGGAGGTGTTTTTTTTTGCAGTTTTTGTCTTCGCGAATCCACCAAAGGCTGCTGTGTACGCTTTTTGAGATCTCATTTGTGAATGTTGTTCTCACAAAAATCCACCAGAGGTCGCTGTCAACTGACTGACTGACTGGCTGACTGACCGATCGACTGACCCTGATTGACCGATTGACCTATACCTATTCTAGTTACATAGTTCACGATCTCCAGAAATGTATATAGGGCTACATTTTCAGAATGAGCCTAATGTTTGTCTAATGATGTTACAGCTTGACATAGTGTTTACGTTACCAATATGACGTCTATCAGATGTTGGATTTTGGTTGCCATTCATGACGAATGAATGTCAGTATTTGACGTCAATATGACGTTGGTTTAAGATGTTGGCGTGACGTTGGATTTTGGTCACATTCCAACACAACCTAAAATCAACCAAACATCAACATCATTTGACTTCGTTTTTTGTTGTCAAAATAACGTTGTCCTTAGATGCTGGCTAGACATTGAATTTTGGTCACCTGACGGCACAACCTAAATCTAACCTAATATTAATGTCTTATGATGCTGTGTGCCCGCTGGGGATATGTTTACATGACATATCTTTTAAATCTTTAAAATAAAATTATAGCATAAATGAACTATATGAGTTTTACTCGCTAAAGTAAAGCCAACTAATCCCTTTTTAAAGTGTTTTCACAATTTCAGAAACCTGCATTATGTAATTACAAAGACATCAATGGTGTAGTTTTCAAAAACTTGTACATTCGAACCAGTTTTGGAAATAACAGCCTAAAAAAGTTTTAAAAATACTTGAAAATACTAGTGAAATAAACATGAAAAATATGTGCCACTGGAGTTCAAAAAATAAACTTCATTCTTGTAATTTTTTACTTTAAATTAACTGGTGCATATTTTCTCTTCTGCCTCTTATAAGTTTTTACCAAATTATGCTTTTTAATTTCTGTCTGAACTATTTCTTTCATGTTATTGATGCTGTAATCACACGAAAGCTTCTGCGACTTTACTTTGATAGACCGCTGTGTCTAGAATAAAGTGAAATAAAGCCAATTAATTGAACCTTTGAATAAAGTGCTCCTTTAAATTGTCAAGTATTCATGTAATGCCGGTGGTCCGCGCTGTTCATCTGCTGGTCTAGGGAGGAATAGAGCCTCAGGCAAGGTTGAGTCAAGGTGCTGGGCTTAATTCAGACGGCGAGAGGAAAACTATATGTGAAGGTTAGGGTGAAAGACCCAGCTCTATACTACTGCTACTATATTAGAACTAATGATTTTAATAAATAATGCTCATTTGTGCTTTGGGTGTTATACGAGCAATAAGAGGGCATTTGTGGCAACACTAAGTAGTTGAAAAGAGGGCAAAGAACTTTGTGTGTGTGCGTGTAAGGGAGAGAGAGTGTCTTGCCTTGCCTGTGTGTGTCTCTCTCTATGTGTGTGTGTGATATTTTTAGCTTGTTCCCTCTATATGAGGGTGAGCTGCTGGAACAGCATGCTTGTGTGTTTCGGAAATAAGCTCAAGTGCTAACAGCAAAACTTGAATGTACACACAGAGGCAAAAATCTTCCCCCTAAAAAGACTTTTGACCTCAATGATACGTTCAGCAGCACAACTGCATATCCTGAAAGGTGCTGAGTTTTTCTCTTTAATTTGAATTCTTGTTCAGATAGTAGAACTGTGAACTTCTGCTGCTTTTAAGGTGCTCTATTTATAAATTTGATTTGAGCTTTTCACTTCTAAATTAAAAATAAACAACATATTCTGACATCTGCGTTTTTAAAAAAGTCAGCGTTAATAAGTTGAAATTCTCGTTTCTTATGTACCATCTTACAATCGAGAAGATTCTGTACTCCAAAAAAGGTTGCAGTCAAAACTTTAATTTGATTTGGCAGCCAGTGCTAACATATATAGAGCAAATGGATTCTAACTAAACATTTGCATATATTTATACATACACACACACATATATATATATATATATATATATATATATATATATATATATATATATATATATATATATATATATATATATATATATATATATATATATATATATATGTATATGTATATATATATATATATATATATATATATATATATATATATATATATGTATGTATATATATATATATATATATATATATATATATATGTATATATATATATATATATATATATATATATGTATATATATATATGTATATATATATATATGTATATATCCTACTATTAGCTCCCCTGTTTATTTTTTCCCCAATTTCTGTTTAACGGAGAGCAGATTTTTCCAACACATTTCTAAACATAATAGTTTTAATAACTTATTTCTAATAACTTATTTATTTTATCTTTGTCATGATGACAGTAAATAATATTTGACTAGATATTTTTCAAGACACTTCTATACAGCTTAAAGTGACATTTAAATGCTTAACTAGGTTAATTAAGTTAACTAGGCAGGTTAGACTAATTAGGCAAGTTATTGTATAACGATGGTTTGTTCTGTAGACTCTGAAAAAAAACAGCTTAAAGGGGTAATAATTTTGACCTTAAAATGGTTTTTAAAAAATTAAAAACTGCTTTTATTTTAGCCGAAATAAAACAAATAAGACTTTCTCCAGAAGAAAAAATATTATCAGACATACTGTGAAAGTTTCCTTGCTCTGTTAAACATTATTTGGGAAATATTTAAAAAAGAAAATTCAAATTCAAAGGGGGACTAATAATTCTGACTTCAACTATATATGACTGTCAACATTTCAAAAAATGTGTTTTGGTGTGTCGTGACCCTTTAAGGCTGTTTGGTAATTTCAGTCATCATATAGTCGACATCCTTCATTTTCTCATTGGTGAATATACAGTCTCTATACAGTCTCTGGATCAATGCGTGTAAAGATTTTGGACATCTTGGACACTTTTAATGCTTCCAAAAGGTTTGCTGTGTTTTTAAAGCACCCATGTCTTGAGGTAGTTCATAATGATGCAATTTACTTTCTGTGTGTGATTTGATTAGACAGGAATCACAGGACTGATTTTTCTAATCCCCATAGACAAGACAAAATAAAGTAGTGACTGCAGGTTGAAGGAAAATAGTGGAGTAAAAGTACCGATACAGCACTAAAAATGTACTCAAGGGACAGTAAAAGTACACATTTTAAAAACTTCTTAGTAAAGTACAATTCCTGAGAAAAACTACTCAATTACAGTAATTTGAGTATTAGTAATTTGTTACTTTACACCACTGCTAACAACAAGCCTATCTTTAAGCGTTTATCGGTTATTGTTAAAAATTCATTTCCCTATGGAGAAAATGAATTGAGTTTTCACATCATGTGTCGAATGTGGAAATTTGCCAAAAAAAATCAAATGTGACTCCATCTTTAATCTTCCTGCAGCAATTAAAAACTGTGTAAATTGACTAATAGACTTGCTTTGTTGAATATTATAACATGACAGTTCAAATTAATGACAAAAAACACACACACAAGCTCCACAAATGCAGAAAGTGACTACGACTTTCTATTTTTCCTTTCTCTTCTATCTCTCTCTCTCTCTCTCTCTCTCTCTCTCTCTTGCAGGTCTCTGTCCCCTTGATAAAGAGCGGTTTGAATATCAATGAGGTTTATTCTCTCTCGGGTCTGCAGCCAGCTGTTATAGAGCGCGCGCCATTCTGCTGCTATTTTGAGGCAAGATGCGTAATTAAAAAATCAATATCTTCCAACGAAGCCTTTTCACTATACGCAGCCATATTGACTGTGTTAACACATATCCCGGTTCGCTCACAAAACAAACACACAAAAACCTCTAAACAACATATGATATAAGACTGTTCCTGAAGGCACACCAACTGTACATATGTTGGATGTCTCCCTTATCTGACTCATTATCTTTGAAGCCTCTTCTTTTGTTCTGATGAGTTGATTAAGGAGTGTTTGATTAGGGAGAGGTTGAAAATGTGTACTGTTGGTGTGCCTTCAGGAACAGGGTTGGGAAACACTGCTATAAGAACATTCATTTTCTTTTCGGCTTAGTCCCTTTATTAATCTGGGGTCGCCACAGTGGAATGAACCGCCAACTTATCCAGCATATGTTTTACACAGCGGATGCCCTTCCATCTGCAACCCATCATTGGGAAACATCCATACACACTCATTCGCACACATACACTATGGACAATTCAGTTACCCAATTCACCTATATCGCTTGTCTTTGGACTTGTGGGGGAAAACGGGGGACCCCGAGGGAACCCACGCAAACATGAGGAGAACATGCAAACTCCACACAGAAACACCAACTGACCCACCCGGGGCTCAAACCAGCGACCTTCTTGCTGTGAAGCAAATTTGCTACCCACTGCACCACCGTGCTGTCGCTATAAGAACATAAGTGATGAATATTTTCCAACACATCTGTTTTCTGAATTGTGCTGTGTTAAAAGCGACACTTTCTGTAAATCCGTGAACGTCTTGTGTGTTTGAGACGGGGAGTAGCACCCCTGCAGTCGTTGCTGGCACTGGAAGCTCGGACGCAATCGTCTGTTGTGACAGCGACAAGACACGGAGGTTTCTGCATGCAAATAAGATGTAAACAGACCATCAGGGAGCCATCTGTGTGGCTGGAACTGCCTGTGGGGGGCGGGGCCCTGTGTAACCAGGGAGACGAAGGAGCGAATGAAAGTTCACCGCATCATTTGGGGTCACCGGTGTGAACCCCTACGAATGTAAACAGAAGTGTTATTACCTCAGTCTTTGCGCATTTAAGGGCCACACTGACGTGGCCGTGAATTAATGTTCCTTTAGTGCTTACAAATGAGTCGACGGTCTACTGCGCGCTTCACACACACACAATAGGGGGAGCTTGGCCAGGTTCTTGTAATTAACTATCCTAAACGAGGAAGGAAAAATGAGGTTGAAGGTTAATATCTACAAACATTGTGTGGATACAACATGCTGTTCTATCAGCGCTGATAGAGGTAGCCCTGTCTTTCTGACCTGAGCAGAGCTGCTCTTAATAGACAAGCTAAGAGCAGAGTAACTTAAAGGGATGGTTCAACTAAAGTCTTTACTTCTTCCAAACCACTGACTTCCATTTGTTTTTCCTACTATAAAAGTCAACGGTTACAGGTTTTCAGCTTTCTCCTTTTCTTCTTTAGTGTTCAACAGAAGAAAGAATCCCATAAATGTTTGAAACCATGTGAGGGAGAGTAAACAGAGAGCAAACTTGAATTATTGGGTGAACTATCCCTTTAAAACAGGGGTGCCCAAATTTAGTCCTGGAGGGCTGGTGTCCTGCAGAATTTAGTTCTAACTTTCCTCAACACACCTGTCTGGATGTTTCTACTCTGTTAAAAAAGTTGGGTTAAAAAAACACCCCAACATATAACCCAACTATAGGCTGTTATAGCTACTTCTCAACCATGGGTTATTTTACCCAATGCATTGGGTTATATAATTTATAATTAAATGTAGTTTTTTCCATTCTGGTGATACTATTGCTACTATTACTAGTACTACTATTATTTTATAATTATGATTATGATTTATAACAAAAATATTGAAAATGCTTTTTTCCATTACATTTTAGTTATTATTATTATTTTAGTTGCAGACACTTTTGTTAAAATAAATTAACAATCACAAGCAATGAAGAAACAGAAGTGCAGACAGTTATAAACTGTGCAGGCAGAACATCATGTGTTGATGGAGCAGAATATGGAGCTCTGTATGCTGTAGAGACTGTCCAGCAATGGCTTCACTGAGTGTCCACAATGTACAATACATTTGAACCACATCCAAACGCTTCTAAAAGATGGTCTTGGACGGTGAAATGGATATAAAAACACAACACTGAGGGGTAATTTGATAAAAAAAATATATCAACAATATTGTTGCGTTATAGCTTAAATAAACTTTATAATGCAAAAACAACATTAGGCATGCTATTAGGTATGCTATTAGACTGTTGAAATTACAATTTTTATCTCAATTAGTTGAGTTATTCAATAAATAACCAGATAAAGGTTAAAAATAACACAACAAAACACCAAATATTTAACTCAACTAGTTGAGTTATTAACAAATAACTTGATAAAGGTTCAAAATAACCCAACAAAGCACCAAATATGTTTAACTCAACCATTGGGTTAATAAATAACTCAACGTTTGTTTTTTTTGTGTGCAGTATACCTAGATAGAGCTTGATTAGCTGGTTCAGGTGTGTCTAATTTGGGTTGAAGCTAAAGTCTGCAGAACACTAGCCCTGAAGGATCGAGGCTGTGTCCGAAATCACCTGCTACTCAGTAGGTGCTACATTTGAATTCACTACACAACCGCTATAAAAAAGTATGTTGTATATAGTAGGAATTTGAGTAGTATGAATTGAAATCAGATACAAGTAGATAGATCCTTTATATGTTCACTCATCTATTGTACATATTCACTCACTAGCCACTTTATTAGGTACACCTTACTAATAGTTACCTTACTAATACTTACTAACAAGGTACTGGAAATATTCCTCAGAGATTTTGGTCCATAGTGACATGATAGCATCACGCAGTTGCTGCAGATTTGTTGGCTGCACATCCATGATGCGAATCTCCCATTCCACCACATCCTGAAGATGCTCTATTAGATTGAGAACTGGTGACTATGAAGGCCATTTGAGTACAGTGAACTCATTGTCATGTTGAAGAAACCAGTCTGAGATGATTCACGCTTTAGGACATGGCATGTTATCCTGAAGGAAGTAAAGATGAAATGCAGCCATACATACCTCTGGCTACATAATTAGCAACCTCCAGAAACGTACTGTGTATATAGGGCTACGTTTTCACAATGAGCCTGTGTTGTTGTTTTTTCCCCTTAATATGACTCTTAAATACAATGATAAATATGTAATTTTGCTAGTTTAGATTTTGCTTGCTCTTTCTGTGCTGGAATACACTCAAAAATTACTTTTGGCTGCTTGTTCAAGCTACTTTTTTAAAAGAAAACTTAATTGTTTTATGCTCAATCCACTTAAATTTATAAAATAATTGTGTTAACTTAATCACTTTGTGTTGGGACAACATGAAGAAATTGTGTGGAACCCTGTATTTTTTTGACAGCGTAGGCTTGTGAGGATATTTTTTAGAAATTGTGGATGTGCTGTGAGTCTGACAGTGCGTTTGTATGTATTTGTTCTGGCGGTCCTCCAAGCGGGTCGAGGGGCCCAGCAGAGAGCAGACTGTTTCAGGGTGGCTGAGAGGAAGATCTTTCCCTCGTCTTGCTGTTGGCCTTCATAAACTGTACAGCTTTGTTTTCCAGCAGAGTTTCCCCCTCAGTGTACGCTGCTGTTCTTTCCTCCCTCACGCTGGCATCGGGCACGATTTGATTGGCAGCTGTTGGCACGTAACTTTGAATGTACCTCTTGCTCATTGTGAGGTAATGACTTCTGATTGCGGTGGATGAAAGCCAGCATTTAAGCTAAATAATCTAGGCTAATGACTGCGCTCTTCAATTATTTATCAGGCTCAACGCGCTCGCTCTGCGCAGTATATATAGATATCCTGCTGGCTGGTTGGCTGGCTGGCCTGATGACCTAGTGACTGACTGGCAGCCGCGCTGACTGGCCTATTTGCCAGGAGTTGCTGAGTCACGCTGCCCATGGGGTGGAGGGGGCTCTCTAGAGCCGCTCTCAGATCTGCAGGGAGGCACTTATACTGATTCTAATGTGTATCGATGTACATTTGGGTTTTACAGAGTCAACATTTTTCCGAGTATACTTTAAAAAACCCAATAAATGGTACAACGAGTGCAGTTTTCTTTTCTCTGTTGATGTGTTTCCTATGTCAGTGTTTCTTAACATATGTTCTGTCTATCCAGCTTCTGTCTTTGAATGTATGGAGGGATGGATGAAACTGTAAATAGAGGGATGGATGTATGGTTGGGTGGATGGATGGAACAGTAAATAGAGGGATGGATGGATAGATGTATAGATGGAAAAGTAAATAGAGGGACGGCTAAATTGTGGGGTGGATGGATGGGTGGAACAGTACATAGAGGAATGTATGAATGCAGGATGGAATGGATGGAAGGATGAAACAGTAAATAGAGATAGATGGGTGGATTGATACAGATGAAATAGACTGACAGATGAAACAAGAAGAGATGTACAAAAAGAAACATGGACGAATAGAGTAATTAATGAATGGATGGATAAAACAATAAACAGAGATATGGATGGATGGATGAATGATTGCATAGAATAGTAAATAGTTGGATGGATGGATGGATGGATGGATGGATGAAACAATATTTAAAGAGATGGATGGATGGATGGATGGATGGATGGATTAAACAGTTATTAGAAGTATGAATAGATGGCTGGGTGGATGGATGGGTGGAACAGTACATAGAGGAATAAATGCATGCGGGGTGGGATAGATGGAAGGATGAAACAGTAAATAGAGAGATGGATAGATTGATGCAATGATGGACTGACAGATGAAACAATAAGAAATGTACAAATAGAACCATGGACGGATCAAGAAAACAATGAATGGATAGATGAAACAATAAATAGAGATATGGATGGATGGATTGATGGATGGATGGATGGATGGAACAGTAAATAGTTGGATGGATAGATGGATGGATGGATGGAACAGTAAATAGTTGGATGGATGGATGGATGGATGCAACAGTAAATAGTTGGATGGATGGATGGATGGATGGATGGATGCAACAGTAAATAGTTGGATGGATGGATGGATGGATGGATGGATGGATGGATGGATGAAACAATAATTAGAGAGATTGATGAATTGAACAGTAAATAGAGGAATGAATGGATGGATAGATGAAACAGTAAATAGAGAGATGGATGGATGAATGGATAGATGTATGTATGAAGGAAACATATGAATGAATGAGGGATAATTGAATAAAACAATTAATAGATGGATTAATAAATGGATGGATGGATGGATGAAACAATACATTGAGATATGGATGAATTGATGAAACAGTAAATTGAGGAATGGAAGGATGGATGGATGGATGGGTGGATGGATGGATGGATGAATGGATGTATAGATGGATGGATGAATGGATGGATAGATCGATGAAACAATAATTAGAGAGATGGATTGATTGAACAAATAGAGTAATTAATGGATGAATTGATGAAACAGTAAATAGAGAGATGCATGGATGTATGAATAGATGTATGTATAGATGAAACAATAAACAGACATATGGATGGATGAAACAGTAAATAGTTGGATGGATGGATGGATGGATGAAACAATAATAAGAGAGAGATGTATGGATTGAACAGTAAATAGATGAATGAATGGATGGATAGATGAAACAGTAAATAGAGAGATGGATGGATAGATGGATGTATGGTGGAAACAAATATAGAGTGGTGGATGGATGGATGAAACCATATAATGAGATGGGTGGATGGAAAGATGAAAGGTGAAACAATAAGAAGAGAGATGGATGAATGCAATAGATAGATAGATAGATAGATAGATAGATAGATAGATAGATAGATAGATAGATAGATAGATAGATAGATAGATAGATAGATAGATAGATAGATAGATAGATAGATAGATAGATAGATAGATAACCTCACTTTTCTTCAGATTATTCCCTGCTTTGTCTGGGGTCGCCACAGTGGAATGAACCACCAATTATTGTCAAAGTTTTTTTTAGCTGTCTTTAATTTACAAGCCCAGACTTATAACCACTAGACTAGGCACTAGTGTGTGGTTACCGTTTAACAAATCCAAATGATTAGAAGATTTTATTAGATCCATGGGAACATCAAGGGACAACAGTAAAAACACTACAGCTCTTTAAAGCGGCCTCGTGTTGCTGACGGAGAGAAAAGATGTGGGCATAAATGTGTTGTTGAGTGAAGAAAACCTCAGTCTGTTTAACAAACGCCACAATGGCCTCCTCAGCCACCCTGACAACCACAAACCACCACGGCTACATTACAGTAAACACTCACACACACACAACAGACAATGGTTAACGTGACAAGCAAGCAAAAAGACAATTTGTGTGCATTTTTATTACATTTAGACGTTTATTCTTGCCCACAGAAACCTTTGAGTGCAGTGCATTGAGGCACTTATTCAACGGTAAAGATAAAGGTTCCTTATTGGCAGCTGTGGTTCTAGCAAGTTCTTATATTTACTTACTCCCAGGGCCGCTTATAACGAAGTTGATAATTGGACGCACCATATATTGGTGTTTCATAAATTAAACAAATCTCATTTTTACGAGGTGGGTTGTTAGCAGTGGTGTAAAGTAGCAAATTACAAATACTCAAACTACTGTAATTGAGTAGTTTTTCTCAGGAATTGTACTTTACTAAAACTTTTACTAAGTTTTAAAATGTGCACTTTTACTGTCCCTTGAGCACATTTTTAGTGCTGTATCGGTACTTTTACTCCACTACTTTCCTTCAACCTGCAGTCACTACTTTATCTTGTCTTGTCATTCGCTAAATGTACTACAGAATGTTACGTTTACACACATCCACAAAATACATATAAAGCATTAGCCTTTCACAGCGTAATACTCACTGCTCTTGCGTACTTTTGAAAGGTCTACTTTTTACTCATACTTTGAATGAACGAACAGATACTTTTACCCGCACTTCATTTTTAGACATGTAATGGTACTTTAAAGGGCACCTATGGTAAAAAATCTACTTTACAAGCTGTTTGGACAGAAATGTGTGTAAGTATAGTGTATAGACTGTCATATTGGGGTGAAATAAACACACCCAGTCCTTTTTTTTTCAAATTTAACAACATAAAAACGGTGGACCAATTGGAGTGGTTTTCAGATCGACCGCAACTTTACGTGGGAGTGTGGTCCCCCCGCCCACCAATATTGATTGACAGCTGCGTGCATTAACGTGTCCCGGTAGTCACGTGTATAATCATATCATCAAGAGAGGACGAGCGCAAAGCAATCCTGGTTTGTGGACGTTAAATCAGGTTCATTTTGTACATTAACATAACAGATCTCCATACAACAGTGGATATTACCAGTATCATGTCACATATGCGTGCAAAACGAGTGCAAAGCTTAACGTGCTGTCTCTCTCTCTGTGTGTGTGTGTGTCTGCGCTATGTGTGTGTGTGTGTCTGCGCTATGTGTGTGTGTTTGTCTGCGCTATGTGTGTGTGTGTGTCTGCGCTGTGTGTGTGTGTGTGTGTGTGTGTCTGCGCTATGTGTGTGTGTGTGTATGTGTCTGCACTATGTGTGTGTGTCCTTGCTGTGTGTGTGTGTGTGAACTTTGTAATGACATTGTGTGTGACTCATTGATGCAAATCCACAAAAAACTGCATCAAATATTGATTGTTAAAGTTCTTACTATAGTATTTCTCACACACGTTACGTGAGATCTGCTTCCTGAGGCAGCCGAGGGCGGTGATTGCTGACAGGCACGTGGGAAGGGTGGGCGGGGAGGACTAGCCTTAAAACAGCAAAACCTTTTTTCCAGCTATAATATAGAGACTTCAAATAGCTATAATAAATAATCTGATGGGTGTTTTGAGCTGAAACTTTACAGACACATTCTGGGGACACAAAAGACTTATATTAAATATGAAAAAAGGGGTAACCTATGTGCCCTTTAACTTAAGTATGATTTTTCAGTACTCTTCAACGCTCAAAACCCACGCCAACATGGGGAGAACATGCAAACTCTACACAAAACCAGTGACCAAACAAACCAGCGACCTTCTTGGTGTGAAGCGACAGCGTACCAACTGTGCCACCGTGCCACTCCCAGAAGTTCTTATAGCATTGCATTATGGTGGAAAAGATCCTTTCGAATTGTAAAATGCTTTTTACGCTTATGAATAAATATTCTTTTAACAATTGTTCACCTAAGGGCGTTTGGTAAACCCAAAATTGTTCTTCTAAGGCATCATTGTGAAAATAAAAGCCCCTTTTGAACCTTTATTTTGAGTGTAGATGACAGAAGACACCTGCATCTGTAGTGCAGCATAGGGGCTGATGTGCAGGCACGTAATGACTAGATACCTGCCTGAACAGATGACAAGTATTAACCCCCCTATCAACACAGCCTAGGTGGTCCAGTCCTCACCTTATAGTAGGGGACAAGCACATCCATTTGTGTTAGCGGGGTTTGAAGATAACATCTCACAGCTTTGGCAAAGGCCAAGAGAGACTTGTGTAGGTGTTGGAATGGTATGGCTCTTTGGATACTCACTACAACTTTTGAATTACAGTTAAGCTATTAAAAAAAATGACATGAATGAATATCGAAAGAAAAGAAAGTGTGGATTTTGGAAGAACTGCATGGGCTGAGGACGTCATTTGGGACAGGTCCAATGACTAGTGCATGTTTATTCCATCCATTAACTTTTTATGAAAAGTTGATGTACAAGTTTTTGGGGATTTTCTAGCTAATTTGTTGCAAACAAAACAGCAAAATGTGAAAACCAGGAGGAGGAGGGGTGGTGGGGCTAATAATTCTGACTTCAACTGTAGTTGTTGGTAGATGAATTTGACAGATATATGTATCTGGTTTAACCCAGTTTTCCCATTTCTATGTGCATGTAGACATTTCTTAAAATTATATAATGTAAGGTTGTGGAATAAAATTTAAAAAAGAAAAAAATCATGAGGGTTGCCATGTAAACGTACTCGTCAAGTTCAAACCTGAATCACTTCACTGCAAAAAAGGCTTTTCTTACATACATTTCTTATCTTGTTTCTAGTCCAAATATCTAAAAATTCTTAAATCAAGAAGCATTTTAATAGTAAAATAATCTTATGTCCATTGGCAGATTTGCTTTTTTAAAGGAAAAACTCACTTAATTTTGGCATATTATTTCTTAAAACAAGACAATATGTTTTGATTGTTTAGAAAATGCTTCTTGATTTAAATTTCTTTAGATATTTAGACTAAAAACCAGACAAAAAATCTGAGAAAGTAAGGCATTTTTGAAGTGTTACAAAATGTGGTTTCACTGCTAAAAATGCTTTTCTTACTTAAGTTTTGGTCTTGTTTAGTTTAAATATATAAAAATTCTTAAATCAAGTAGCACTTCCTAGAAAAGTCTAACAAATATTGTCGTTTTTAGAAATAATGTCAAAAATTATGTGAGTTTTTTCTTAAAACAAGCTAAATAGTTTCAATAAGCTAAGCAAAATAATCTTATTAAATTGGCAGATAATTTTGCTTGTTTAAAGAAAAAACTCACTTAATTTTGACATATTAGTTCTAAAATCAAGACAACAGTTTTTACTTTTCTAGAAAATGCTTCTTAATTTAAGAATTGTTTTATTTGGCTTAGAAACAAGACAAAAACTTCAAGTAAGAAAAGTATTTTTTTGCAGTGTAGACATTTAGATTTAAAAAATGTTACTTAGACCAAGCACACGAGGCATTTTAGCTCTTGAGCCTCTTTGCATAAAACTGAAGGCGTTTACCTGAGATAGAGAGAAATGTTTCCTATTACAGTGACAGAGCGCACAACACAGAGACGAATGAGATGGAGGTTGAAGGGAGAAGGAGGGTAGAGTGGCAAGAAGGAAATAAACATTCACGAATTGGAGAGAGAGAGAAGGACGGGCAAGGATGGATGGAGCAACTAAGCCATGCACACTGCCAAAATCGTAGAAATAAATTAAAAAGGAGGAGCGTGGGCCTAGCAAAGGAAGTTTGTTTTGCTGTGACGTTTTGCGCAGAGTCGAAAGATCTTCTGTCCTGTCGAGACGGATATGACTGCGGCCAAAAAAATCTTTCCTTCAGACTTCAGCCAAAAGTTGAAGAGAGATCATAGCTCTCTCACGCTGGCAGAACTGTGAAACAAAAAAAAAAGAAAAAAGTTTGCGTTTCACACATGATCACTCGAGCATTTCACTTCTTGCCTAATTAGTACACAGTTAAAAAAAACAAGTTAAGCAGAGGCATTATTTGATTTTGTAAACAACAATTAGACAGAAATTCATTCTGATAACTCGCTGTTTAATTCCGAGCTTTGATATGCTATTAGCGAATAAATTATGGTGCTTGATTAAATTGTTTGGTATTAAGTGGCACGCTGATGACATGGTAATTGTTCGTTTCAAAACACCTTTATGCGTTTTTATATGGCTGAAGCAGTTGTAGTTGATATTTGACCCTGGGGGAATGACTCAAAAGCAAAACCAGAGGGAATATATTGGGTTAAAAGAAACTGATTGAAGAAGTGACTATAGACGATTAATTTAATGAATCATTTTATGCTTTTAACTGTTTTTTTGTTTATTTTTACATTTTGCTACTGTTTTCTTAAACACATTTAACGTTTTATTATTTTTGATACACATACACTACCTGACAAAAGTCTTGTCATGTATCCAAGTTTTATGAACAACAAATAATTTGACTTCTAGTTGATCATTTGGTATCAGAAGTGACTGGCATGTGACTGATATGAAAGGCAAAGGCCTCTAGATTATGCTTATTTGACCAAAATAAGTATGATCAAGCCTTGATTTTTAATGATTTAATTAGGACAGTAAGGTCTGACTTTGCTTAGACAAAAGTCTAGTCACAAAACAGAAATAATGTCCAGTATAGAATATAAAGTCATGGTGCAGTGAAAAAAGTTTAATATTGTGTATGACTCCCATGAGCTTGGAGGACTGCATCCATACATCTCTGCAGTGACTCAAATAACTTATTAATAAAGTCATCTGGGATGGCAAAGAAATCATTCTTGCAGGACTAACAGTTCATCAAGATTTTTCGGATTCATTTTCAATGCCTTCTTCATCTTTCCCCAGACATGTTTAATAATGTTCATGTCTGGTGATTGGGCTGGCCAATCCTGGATAAAACAAGATTATGTGACTGATAAAGCAAGCTAATTCCCCATATTTTATATTACTGCACAGAGGGGTCACGTTTTAAACTTCAGTTGGTCTCACGCATTCATGTGGTGTAAATTGCAGGATAGAGTTTACCAAATTCGAACTTTCAAACGCTGTGACATGCGATATTCATATGCATATGAATGGGGTGAAAAGTGCAGTGTGACTGCAGCTTTAGTCATATGTTGGTGAACTTTGCATAAAGTAAATGACATTTCGACTAGCGTCCTACTAGCGAGACACTGAATCTGAAGGTTCTTCGTAAAACTAATTGGTTCCTGATAAACTGTGTTCGAGGCAGTGTAAATTACTCTTTAGGCATGCATACACTTGCAACTTCATTATATCAGTTTCATTGTGCCACGGCATTTGCTGCAGATCCATGTGTTATGTATTGTAGCAGAATTAACTGTTTGTGAATTACTAAATGACATATGAGTGATCCCTGATAGTGTTATGTTGGCTTATTTTGTCATATCCTCCAGCAAAGAAAGTCTTTTCATGTAGGAGTGCACATTAAATATTACTTTTCCGTATGAGGTATGCTGTAATGTTTATAGAGTTTTACTGATTAATAATGCCTCTTATAATGCCTCTTATGCGTGAACTGATTTGGTTTAAATGAACAGACTGCTGTGGTAAGAGATACGCAGATGCATGTAAGGAAATATCTCATCTTGTGTTGGAAAAATAAATGAATTATGCAGTGCATGACAACAGTTCCAGTCTCTGTTTTTATACGAGCTCAATCAAATTAGTCATTTTACACCTATATTGTTTGGACATTTTCTAGCTCAAGGATGGCCTTTAAGGATTTAAAAGTAATGTTAATGTCTGTTTGTCTTTAGTATTGTGTGGTAATCCTTTTATAAAAGCAAGACGCAGTACCCCATAGCTGTTTTAAATTCACTGCAAGCTTTATTAGATTTCTAAAATGTTTTTCACACTAATTTAAGTCTGAAAAAAAAGTGTTATTCTGTGGCATTGCAGGGAAAATGTTTTAAGAGAACCTTCAAGTGAACCAAAAACAACAAAAACTGAAATCACACATTCTTTTAGGAAAAATTTCAGCTAATTTTCAAAGCAATATTTAAGGGCACCTATGGTGAAAATCACCTATTGTAAGCTGTTTGGACAGAACTGTGTGTAGGTAAAGTGTGTCCACTGTCATATTGGGGTGATATAAAGACAAAACGTTTTTTAAATATCCTGACGTTAAAATAGGATCTAAATCCCTCCCATTTTGAGGCCAACCGCACTGTGATGTAGGAGTGCGGTTTCCCCGCCCACTGAATTGATTGACAGCCATGTATTAACATGCCTCCATAGTAACGTGTATAATCATATCAACAAGACAGGACGTGCGCAAAACAACTGGGTTTAAAAGATCTGTTCAGCTCTCTGTGATCATCAGTCATCATCAAATATGATCATGAATGAGTTTTACCCGTAAATGTTTTTAAAACAGTGCATGTTTGTAATGAATTACAGCAATTTTACTGTCTTTGTCACCACGGCCCAGTGCTTCATTTTTAAATTGCGAAGTCCCGGAACAGATTGGGGTAAAGGATCCAGCATGTTACCAGAGGAGGGAGAGGTGTCGCTGCTGAAAGTGAAGAGGGTTGGGGAGTCGCAGAAGAAAGTAAAGAGCGGGGCGGGATGGGGCGTATTACGAATGAACATCAAGTGGGTTGGGGAGTAGCTGAAGAAAGTAAAGATTGGGGCGGGCCGGGGAGTTTTTCGGACGAACATGAAGTGGCTTGGGGAGTCGCTGAAGAAAGTAAAGAGCGGGGTGGGGAGTATTGCGGATGAACATGAAGTGGGTTGGGGAGTAGCTGGAAAAAGGAAGGATTGGGGTGGGGCGGGGAGTTTTTCGGATGAACATGAAGTGGGTTGGGGAGTAGCTGAAGAAAGTAAAGAGTGGGGCGGGCCGGGGAGTATCGCGGACTAACATGAAGTGAGTTGGGGAGTAGCTGAAGAAAGTAAAAATTGGGGCGGGGCGGGGAGTTTTTCGGACGAACATGAAGTGGGTTGGGGAGTCGCTGAAAAAAGTAAAGAGTGGGGCGGGGCGAGGAGTATTGCGGATGAACATGAAGTGGGTTGGGGAGTCGCGGAAGAAATTGAAGAGCAGGGTAAAGAGTATTGTCGACGAACATGAAGAGGGTTGGGGAGTCATGAAAGAAAGTAAAGAGCGGGGCGTGGCAGCGAGTGTTGCGGACGAACATGAAGAGGGTTGGGGAGTCATGAAAGAAAGTAAAGAGCGGGGCGTGGCAGCAAGGATGTGCGGATGAACATGGAGAGGGTTGGGGAGTCGTGAAAGAAAGTAAAGAGCGAGGCGTGGCAGCAAGTATTGCGGACGAACATGAGGAGTTTTGGGGTTGTAAAAGTCGGTAAAAGGAGGTGCCGGGTCCTGCTTGTTCCGGCACAAATTAAGCCCTGCCACAGCTGCATGTCAGTAAAATTATAAGAGAAGATGCTTCAATACCAGTTTGTGGACGTTAAATCAGGTTTATTGTACATTATTGTTCATTATTTATTGTACATTAACATAACGGATATCCATACAGTAGTGTATTTTAACACATATTCTGTCACATTTGCCATGCAAAAGCAGTGCAAAGTTAAACACGCGCTGTGTGCGTGTTTGTATGTGTGTGTGAACTTTGTAACAATATTATGTGTGACTCATCATTGCAGAAAGGCTTAAATTAACTCCATGACAGATACAAACTTCTTACTGTAGTATTTCTCACAAACGTTACGTGAGATCTGCTTCATTCATGTCTGTCACTGTGCTGTTTATTTGACGCAGCTGGAGATTAAGGCACACTCTGACAGGCATGTGGGAACGGTGGGTGGGGAGAACTAGCATTAAAGGCATAGGCAATAAAAACAGCTACATAATGTTCACAGCAGAAAATCCAACATTTTGAAAGGTAAATAATCTGATGAGTGTTGTGAGCTAAAACTTTACAGACACATTCTGGAGACACAAAATCTTTATCTTTAACATAATTTTATTTAACTTGAAGTGCTAAAATAACTAAAACTGGTATAAAATACAATAAATATTATGAACTGACCTATTTTAAAAAACTAATATTAAAAATGACAATGAAATATAATAATAATATAATAACTACAGTATATCAATGACACGAAATTAGCACTGACTTCTTAACGGCAGTGTTTATTTACTAGAAAAGCTCAGTTGAGCACACTAAAGTATGTAAACAGACTCATCAGTCCCTGTTCTCTCCTTTATAGAGCACAGAGAGGTAAAGGCTTACTCCAGTAAGACACTGTTATGTGTTTTTTTTCTCTCTCTCCTGGAAGGGAGTTAATACATTTCCTTTCTATCAGCAGGGAAGCACTGTTTGTACGTATCACTGCTGGAGGAAAAGGCAACAGATCGTCGGTTTTCCTCTCCTTTGTTACCTGGGGGGACCCAGTTCGGGACTCAGCAGTGGGTAAAAAGCGAGAAAGAAATTGCTAACATCATGGGGAATTGAGTACACCCCAGGATGGAAAGAGAATCTTGTGCTGTTGTTTTTAGCCAGCCCTCAGAAACGGGGCGGTGGAATCGCTTGGGTTTGTTGGTGGTACTGTCAGCTCAGGATTGGATTGCCAGCAAGTGCATTCAATCCCATGAGTCTCACCTTTCTTCTTCCTCAGCATTTAATATTCTGTAGTGTGAACAACAGCTACTGTCACCTTTGAGCTCTCACGCACTAGTTATTGTTTTGTTGTCGTCAAAAAATTAAGAGAAATGTATTTCAGTCCCCTCTCGCTGTCTATTTCAGGCTTGAATAAATAGCAATTTCTTGTTGTTTAAATAAGTAAATATATAGTTCTGCTCTCACGCTCAGCTTATGCTTATGAAATCCCTTTGTATTCTGCCGCTCTTTTGTTTTGCCTCCATAAGAGGTTTTGTTGCCGGAGTGTCTCAGCGGAATGGGGTGATATAAGGATTATGTGTCTCCAAATGACATTTAAACAGGGGATCAGCAAAAGATTTGGGGAAAGATTGGTGGACCTGTGGTGTATGTGTTGTTTGTACGTGTTTTACATGAACTATGCGCCCTCAAAATGGACAAAAGGCTTGGGCTATAGGCTTACTATGTTTTCTGTTGAATAATGCTGATCTATTAATACAATTTTATCACTTGTGCCTTTGTGCTTTGTCAGAAAAACATTTATACATTCATCAAAAAAAGCACTGATAAACCATTTATCTTAATACAATAAATAAAAGAATAAATAATAAACTTTTTTGTATTATTGTAGTCACTATATACTATTCTCATTACTGTGAAGAATAAACAAAGAATAAATATATGTCAATAGCTGTACTTTCGCTACGTTCATTATTCCATGGCAGGGCACCACACCAAAATTCATTCCCGCCATGGCTACATTACAGCTTCGCATTCAAATCCTTCAGTTGTTGCTGTTTTACCATATTAAAATGTAAGTGAATTATAACAGAGCGAACTTTTCTGTAATTGTAGTAGTGCTGTGTATATTATTCGTTTAACCCTTTAAGGTTACATGCTGACGGACTGATAGAGCTGTGCAAAGCATGAGGCCAGCAAACACGACATAGCTTCCAGTTATGATGAACACAGTTTCCATAATTATACTCTATTTATAGATAAAGGTCTGTGGTTCTGCATACAATGACTTTATCTTGCTGGAGTTTGGCCATTTCACTTTACTTCAGGACGCATCAATGCTGTTCTGTAGGTCTATTGGAGACATTCATAAATAGTCTTAGCAAATCTAATAAATGTTGGAGACATGCTCATTACATAAATGCACCAAATCATACTTCAGTAGCGTTTATTTCAGAGCACACGAGAAAATCAGCATTTGAGCAGTGTATATTTGAGGGCATGCAAGAACCTTTGTGAAAATCGGTGTGCAAGAAAAGTGATTCTACGCATGCTCGTATATTACATAAATGCGATCTCGACTTGTAATACTGAGCTCATGACATTTGTCATTGAAAAAACGCCATAGCTAGTTCGAAGATCTGGGAAAAGGCCTGCCATCACAGCTATATCATTCGTATATATATATTCGTATATATATATATATATATATATATATATATATATATATATATATATATATATATATATATATATATATATATATATATATATATATATATGTATGTGTGTGTGTGTGTGTGTGTGTGTGTGTATATACACAGTGTTTTCTCTAGAATTTTTACTTTTATATATTACATACCTTAATTATGCAGAATTTTAAGGCTTAATATAAACGGATGAATTATTTTTCAAAAATCACCCATTCACAAATGTAATGAAGGGTAATATTAGCTATATACACCAAAATAATTTTTTGGACAAGGCAGTAAACACCTTTTTTTCTGCTGTAAACCTGGCCATTTTAACATTGAAATTAATAGAAGTTTGCTCTGTTTTGGAGCCAGCCCCAGTGGCCTTTTGATGGATTGCAGTTTCAGTTAATTTATTAGCTTCATGAGGGAGAGCGGGAGATTACAGCTTGTTTAGAATAGAGATTTGCCACTTAGGCGACAGGGTGGCTGAGTAGTAAGCACTGTCGCCTCACAGCAAGAAGGTCGCTGGTTCGAGTCTGGCTGGGTCAGTTGGTATTTCTGTGTGGAGTTTGTGGTGCCTCTGGTTTCCCCCCCACAGTCCAAAGACATGCGGTACAGGTAAATTGAATAAACTAAATTGGCCGTAGTGTATGTGTGTGAATGAGTGTGTATGGATGTTTCCCAGTTCTTGGTTGCAGCTGGAATGGCGAACCCTTATGAATAAAGGACTAAGCTGAAGGAAAATGAATGAATGAATTTGCCACTTACAACCTTTTCAGCCCTGTTTACACCTGGTTTTAAACATTTGTTTTCAGGTATTTGATCACTAGTGGTCAGCAAAGATACATTCCAGTTACCACCTGTTACATACAGGTTCAAATGTCAGTAGATTTTGACCGTAATCCATGTGTTTTGGTACAGTGCCATGAAGTATGATTACCTTATTGTTGTGCTTTCTCAAAAAATGTCACATAATGATCATGTGTTCATTGAGAGAGAGAGAGAGAGAGAGAGAGAGAGAGAGAGAGAGAGAGAGAGAGAGAGAGAGAGAGAAAGTAAAAAGTAGTGGCATTTCATTGACTTTTGTGGCATTCAATCAAGTTTTTGGATACATTTGATAGCATGTATTTTCGGCTACCTATATTCAATTGGTTAAAGTCTGTATTTCAGTATGATGTTAAAATATATTCCAAGTTATTTTTGCACTCCTCTTATTTTTCACTCACAGCAAACGGTGGGAGGAGCCAATGGTTGGAGGGGATTGGCTTAGTATATTTCACACAAGTCATCAAACTGAAGTCATTAGAGAAGGATGCCATTCCAGAGCCATTTTTTTCAGTGCAAATCTTTTTAAACTTTTATGGATTGCATGCATGGATTAATTGTTGAGACTAGCAATATGCACTAGCAAAATAAACAATCGAATTCCAGGTGTAAACAGGGGCTTCTATAGGTGGTTCAAATAAATGTATATGTCTACTCATTCAGTCTGAATATTTTCATACACTCTCTGAAATAAAGGTACGTGAGCTGTCACAGAGGTGGTACCTTTTCAAAAGGTACAAATTTGTACCTAAAATGTCCATATTAATACTTCAATGGTACATATTAGTACCTTAAAAGTACAAAAGTGTTCCTCTTAATTTTTAGGTACTAATATATGCGATATTTGAGGTAATATGTACTCTTTAGGTACAAACATGTATCTTCTGAAAAGGTACCACCTTAGTGACAGCTCGCGTACCTTTATTTCTGAGAGTGTAGTATAAATGCAGATTCCACCACCATAAATGCCACCAACATGCTTTCCATTTGCTTGATTTCTTGCATACTCACAGGCTTTGTAACATAGTTTGAAAATATATACATAAATAGTGAAGAGTCTCCACAAAATGTTCACAAGAGATGCATGCCAATACAAGGCTGTTTGCTTTTTGAATACTTAAGCATTTGATTGTTTTATGTGGAATTGGTTTGCTGTTACAAATATTGGGTGTTCAGATTCATCACTTTGACATGATTCAACATACTGTTTACAGATGACATATAATTTGCAATAACTTTCCTTAAGTCTCTGTGTTTTGTTTGTTTCTTTGTGAATGCTTGTATACACTACCTGACAAAAGTTTTGTTGCTTATCCAAGTTTTAGAAACAACAAATAATAACTTGACTTCTAGTTGATCATTTGGTATCAGAAGTGACTTATATGAAAGGCAAAGGCCTCTAGATTACTCTTATTTGACCAAAATTAAATATGATCATGTCTTGATTTTTAATTATTTAATTAGGACAGTAAGGTCTAATGTACAGTATAGAATATAAAGTCAAGGTGCAGTGGAAAAAGATTAATATTGTGTATGACTTCCATGAGCTTGGAGGACTGCATCTGAACATCTTTGCAATGACACAAATAACTTATTAATAAAGTCATCTGGAATGGAAAAGAGAGTGTTCTAGCAGGACTCCTGGAGTTCATCAAGATTCTTTGGATTCATCTTCAATGCCTCCTCCTTCATCTTACCCAGACATGCTCAATAATGTTTATGTCTGGTGACTTGGCTGGTCAATCCTGGAGCACCTTGACCTTCTTTACTTTCAGGAACTTTGATGTGGAGGCTGAATTATGAGAAGGAGAGCTATCCTGTGTGCAGCACAACATCTTATAACCAAAGTTTTTGGTTCACTTTATTTTCTATAAATCTTTTATTTGAGGCTTAAATATATCATAGACATGTTTTCATGGCATATATTGTTTGTCTAGCATCCTCACCCGCTTAAATGTGAAGAAATATGACTATAATTTCATATTTTGACACCTCTCGTGCCTCACTCTTGAGATAACAGCTGTTAACCACGATTCTACATGTCTTCACTACACCAGTGAGCTCTTCCTTGCAATGATAAGCCAATACCTACATCTGGTCGACAAATCATTGCGGGTGAATTCGGAGCACAGCCGCTTGAATTGATCACCGCCGTCGCTCACTGTAGTCAATGGCTAGTCAACCTGACCTAGAATTGCTACTTACAATATGGACTGAACCATCCGGCCGGATCAAAGCAGGGGGGGAGCGAGCACACACCAGCAGCACTCGCTCATTTCTGATGGGGGAAGCCATGTTTAGTGCCGTGAGCTATTTTAATCACTCTTGTTTCGTAAGGAAAGGCAATGACTAGCACGTTTTGTGGCGAGTGAATCGCTCGCGAAGCCCCGTCGCGCCGAACCGGACACCCCTCCGTGTTTTTCTAACCGCACACTTTTCACTATTAAAATATAGCGGCTTTCTCCAACCACTGTAATGGAGAGCAGTCCAAAGGATAAAGGGAATAATGTATCGTTTTTGCATCTAAAAACACAAAGTATCGATTTAACAAAAGAAACAGACACAAGTGGTCCGGTATATTGTCTATAAGGACTGACGTTGATCCTCACATGAGATCTTTGTGTCGCTGCTGCCAGCTGCGGTTATTATTTGATCCACTGCTATATTTAACGCCTATCACTCGCTCTACAAATACACCACAGACTTGATTTAAAGCGTTTATTCTAGTGGATCTCTAGCACACAAGAGCCTGCATGATTTTAAGCTCTCCCTCTCTCTCTCTTTGGCCAGGAGCTTGATAAAACAGCTCCCCTCCCCCAAGCTTTGGCGAAACAGGAACAACTTCTTTGAGAGAGAAAAAAGGGCTGCACAAGTTTGGGACGTCTTGGATCAGCCGTTTGGCCATTTGTAGTCCGGAGCTGAGATTTTTTCCCCCTACACCGATTCTTTGGGTTTTTTACCTTGGATTGTCGGAGCCCTTTGTTAGCGAAAAGGCTCGGGCATCCATGCTCTTGATTTTTTGTTCTTTGGAAAATGGGATACCTCTAGGATTATAATGAGGGGAACGCGCTCGCTTGTGGAATAACTTCACTTTTTTTGGGAATGGAATTTGCGGAGCCCTGAATTTTTTCTATATCACTTGCAAATGCAATGGGAAAAGTGCTTTGTGTGGAATATTTGCTGTTGCCGTGCTCAACATGGGTAAGATTTGTTTTGCTTTCGTTCCTACTTTTTCTTCCATGCTCGATTGGCCTTGCTCCCATTGAAATCTACACAGGAATGTTCAAAGAATTACTCGTTTTTAGACCATATGCTTTAAAATGGATGCTTGGATGTGTCATAGTTTCTCATTCATCCATATGCATTGATAGCAAGGCACGTATAACTTTCTCGCAAATGCCATTATGGCTGGAGATGCTAAAGGAAGCTTGTTTTTCCCACCCCGCGGTTTTCCCTCTCTGAATACAAACTTTTAATCGCAAAAAGTCTCTAGACTTCATTTTAGAAACATTTATTACCCCCATACATAATGCTTTTAAAACACGCTTGCTGCTTTTGTTAACTTCTTCGCGTCCACAACTTTCCTCGTTTTTTGTCCTCTCAGGGAATCCACCAGGTTACAAGGAAGTTCGTGAGGCCGCCACTGCGTGTTTTTACAGCTCTCCATTGTTACATCAAACCCCATTTACTTTTCTTCCAGTGTTGCTAAAACCCTCGTTTTGAAACCGTATATCCAGCTGAACGTGATACGCAGCTCTGCTGCAGATATAAATGGTGTTTTGTTGTCTATTAGCTTCCTCTGTGTGCAGGTATCTGTGTTGGGTTACTCGAGAGAGGCTAGTTAACTCTGCCCAGGCCTGCACACAGCAGGGTGGATCACAAATGGGCAAAAACATAAGCAACCAAGGGATTTTTTTGAGTTTCATCTTTTTCAGAAGGTTGTTAAAACGGTTATGGCTTCTGGGAGTTTTGGCTTTGCGCTTAAATTAGGCTTGTTAAGGTTGTCACAGTCAAGGAACTCTCATACTCTGCATATTTGTGATTTTATTCAAAAAGAGAACCCATGTTTGTTGGGTGTGGTGGTTTGCCAAGTATGAATGTATATCCTTAAATGCTTTATTTATAGGCATTACAACCTCTGGTTACCCTGATATGAACTTGAATGATTTTAAGTGCATTATGTATGAACGTTAAAGGCCGGACGTCTATATAGCATTTTAAAGTTATTGATACTTGGCATAAGATCACTATTTAGATATCGATGAAGAATTATGTTTATTATTCACATCTTTTTTTATGGTCAAGAGTAAAGGCACAGATTGCGTGCTCACTGCATGCTGTTAGAGCTAATAAATTACAGTGTTTTTTCTTGGTAAAGGCTGACCTTTAATATACAGACTCTTTTATTAAATACAGTCTTATAATGTAACTACTGTGTGTTTGGGAACCTAAGCACCACTTTGTAGGGTCATTTGTACTTCAAATGCTTTGAAACCGTAAAAAGAAGTATGTTTACCTCAGATTCAAACCTGAATGTACTGTACTAATCTTGTATACCAGAAGTGCCCAAACTTTTTTGTATGAAGGGCCAAATACCATTAAGAGCTCTGGCCGAAGGTAAATATATATAAAAATACCAAACCATGAGGAATTTTCTAAATTATTTCATAATATTTTAAAATAAATTGAAAGCATAACTTTTAAATCATATTAACTAATACAGCACCACATTTGTAACACAGTGGAGTTCGATGCTGAATACACTAGTCAAGAAGAATCTACCTTTCCCTTGATTTGCTCACCAAAGTCTCTGCATTGTCGGGTGACAGTATGCACATTTAAACAAAATCTGATTAGTTTACACAATTTAATTGAAACATTTAATTTCAGTTAGCTTTTAACAATAAATGAAACAAACAAATGGTTGCATTAAATTTGAATTGAGTGAATTAAATCTCAAAACCATCACCATCATTCTCCCTCTCTTCTCAGGTGGGATGGCGGGCCAAATCAAAGGTTACCATTGGGTCAACTTTGGTAAATGTTACTATAGGCCCTAGTTTGGGCATCTCTGGTATAGAGTATAGTAGCCATTTTGACCTAGAAATATGTAGCTTTTCAATTTCAATCAGTCTCAGTACACAATGTAACTAGAGAAGAGTCAAGGAAAATGATCTAAGTGGGCTAAGTAAAATAATCTTGTTTTCCCTTTGAAATACAGATACACAGTGGAGTTCGATGCTGAAGCCACTAGTCAAGCAGAATCTGCCTTTGCTTTGATTTGCTCACCAAAGTCTCTGCACTGTCAGGTGACAGTATCTATATTTAAACAAAATCTGATTAATTTACTCCATTTAATTAAAACATTTAATTTCAATTAGCTTTAACCAATAAGGCAAGGAAACAAACAAAAAAAAGGGTTACTTTAAATTTGAATTGACCATCTCGAAACCATAGTCATCATTCTCCCTCTCTTCTCTGATGGGATGGTGGGCCAAATCAAAGGTTACCATGGGCCAACTTAGGCTTGTGGGTCTTAGTTTGGGCATCTCTGTTGTAGACGAACCAGACATTATTGAAATTTAACCCCAATTTCTTAACTAGTACACTGTAAAACGCAACAGTCAACTTTATCAAATGAAGTGTGTAGTTAACTCAAAATTGACTGAAGGATAATTTACTCATTTGAAAAGAGTTTTGAACTCGGTGTTTAAGGTAATGAGTTAGTAAAATACCTCAATACTTCAAATTAAATGGAGTAAGTTCACAGTACTCGTATAGATTAGTTTTTTAACTCAAATGCTTTGTAGCAATCGGTTTCCTCAAGCGGTTTGTGTTGTCTTAACTTGAGTTTTACAGTACTCAGTTGGTTTTAGTTCTCTTAATTTATTGGGTTTTACTGTGGTCAAATTGCTTCATTTACTAAAGTGGATCATGTTCACAGTACTCATATAGATTAGTTTTTATTTAACTCAAATGGTTTGTTGCTTTCCTCAAATGGTAAGAGTTACCTTAACTTTTTGGGTTTACAGTGTAAGAATGTCTGTGTGTTTGGAGAAAGGAATTCTTGTTGTACCTGTCCACAAAGTGAGTCATGTAATTGCTATCGTAGGTTTGCTTGGTCTTGTTAAGAATTAGCATGTGGTAAAGTTCGTTAGAATGATTGGATGGAGGGAAAGTTTTGTGTTTCTTGGATTTTTTTTTCTTCTTTCTGACAAGCAGTTTATACATTTTGGCTTTACCTAACCACAGCGTTCAGCAATAATGCCCGGTATTTGTCCCAGGTCACCGTGCAGAAGAGAAGCCTGACTCTAAACCTGACAGAAACTGGAGGTTTCTGAAATATTGCATACTGTGACATTCGAGAACAGTTGGGTTTTCTTTATTGAATCGTGGTTTCTCAACTGCCCTGGGATTATTTGGTGCTTTTCTTTTTAAAAATGGTTTCACAATTTTGCACTCACTTTCCATATAAGCTCATCATTACTTTTAGAACTAATACACAATCTGAGTGCAACTAGTTCACTCAAAATAAATGCTAAATAACATCATGCAACCATCTAGTCTTCAGATCTTCTGTGGTTATGTGCAGGCTTGTGGTCTGACTCTGAACTTTTTTTTTTTCTCTACAGGTGTTCGGATAGAGTCTGTGATCTCCTGAGCTCACTGGTTTAATCTACAGGAGGAGGCGCACAGAAATTCACACACTATTTACAGTGGAAATTATTTGCGCACACTCTTCAGATGAGGGAGAACAGGAGAGTCTGAAACCTGAGGGGTATTCAAGGTAAGTCTGTAGTGCAATGCACAGACTGTCTTGCTTTACATTTTGAAGGTCTTGCTGATTAATTAATACTGCTAACTCCATACTGTCTCCATACAAAACTCTTGTTTGCCTGATGGAAAACTGATCATTTGTTTGAGTCCATTAAGGAGCAAAAGAGCCTAATAAATTGATATTAGGGGTAATAATTGATTTTGATTTTACTAAAGTTCCTCATGCTTGAGATATGGGATTTTAAAATTGTAATACAGCTATGACTAATACCAGAAATTGTGTGAGGTTTGCTCCAAAATCAGAAATTATGAGCCCAAATATTCCACACTATTTTTCAATGCTGAACAAAACGAAAAACTATTTCTATAATAATAGACATAACAGGATGTAAAATCATCTTAAATGTAGTAATTTACTATACAATCAAAATTCTGAGGTGTTAAAGTCAGTCATTTAATTCTGACTTCATGCAGACATTTAGTTTAACCAGAGAAATGGAGTTCTGTGAATGGATTGTGCAGCTTGTTTTTGTGAACTACCTCAACCAATTCATGCAAAATATTTGCTCAAGAATAATGTTGTTATTGTTTGGGTTCTGGAGATTTGGGATGTATTGCACAGTTGGTGCTTTTGCATTCTTCATGAAGGATAGCCCAATTTCCCTTCATTGCAACTTCATGAAACTAAGACCAAAACACTTTTGGCCATTGGTTATTTTCACTGTTTAGATGTTACAAAGCACGAATGGAATTTACCTGCTACATTTAAACATGCCAATTAAGTCAAAGCGAATTTGAGAGAGTTCATGGGAAACAATGATTTGATTGTTTCTTCTCATGCGGTTTTACGCTCTTGCTCTTTCAGTGTCTGTACCGTTCTCATATTTGGCAGATGTTCTCAGTATTCTGTATCACAGGCTTGGCTGTAGTCGTGGTATGTCCAGAGGTGACCCATGCTAAAAACCTACTTTCTTTTGGCCAAAGATGACTGTAGGCGTTTACCGCTATGAATTGTGTTCGTGATGTGCTAATAAACTAAGATCTATTCAAAACATGAATGCATGAAGTACACTAGATTTGTGTGTTAACGGAATTTTTGCATATTGTTTAAGTCACTATCTTTTAGTTTCATGACTTGCTGCTAGTTTGCACACTACGGAAAGTAAGTAATGGATTTGGATTTATTTATTTTTCGTTGATCTAATACTTTTATACAGCTCAATATACTGACTCGTGGGGTTTTATTCAAGGTCAACATAGGTTTAGATTTTTGAGTCTCTGAATGCTTATGCACATTATCAACTTCACATCTTCACTTGCACTCATAAAGCAAGCCGTTTTCTTTTAGCTGTCCTCTTTTATGAACGGCCCTTTTAATCTTTGTCTGTGAATTGTGCTGACTCCCATGAGAAGTCGATTACAGCACCTTTATGTTTAGAAGTACACAATTGGCTGCTTGTCAAATCTATGTTTGTATTCTTTAAAAGAGTTAACTTTTAAATATGTTTATTTCCTGTCAACATTTGAGCAGGTTCTCAAACCTCTGATTGGACATTGTGTTAACATGCTCAACAGGTATAACGATGATTTGGCTGTGAAAATCATCAATTTACCACTGTTCACCAAATGTGAACACCGATGCAGGGACATGAAGCATTTTAAAGCCGCGTTGATCAGTTGATCTATCAGCGGATCTATTTTATGTCAGCTCCTAGACAGACAAGATGATTAACATGGCTTCGAAACTCAAGTTTTCTTGTATAAGGGTTTGCACTGGTTTTTGAACAATGGTGAAGAGTGGTAAAATGTTGACTTTCACAGCCCATCACAGTCATATCTGTTGAGCATGTTGACACAATAGCCAATCAGCGGTGTTTAAGAACATGCTCAACAGCGCTCGGATGTTAGCGGGAAATGGGTATTTTAGAAAATCAGTACTGATTGGTACCCAAGTATATTTATTTATTTTTTTTACAACCCTGCTCTCTCATGAGAAGTAAATCACTGTGTCTTTATGTCTCAAAATACCTGATTGGTTTGCTGCAAGTGCCCATAAACTCAGGGTCAAAGTTGATTATCAGCATCATGGTACCAACAAAACCTGATTGAATTGGTTTTGTCAACTCGAAACTAATCCTGCAATACTGAGTTTGTTCAGCCAGCATCATGGTACAGGCCTCTGGTAACTTTTGATGAACATTTTCTGAATCACCAAAGACCACATTTTCAGCTTAAATTCTTTATTGTTATTTACTGTGAATAAATTAATAGTCTGACAGCATCAAATCTAGTGGGTTTTGTATCCTTTTAAAGGCAAGGAACTAGAGTTGTCAAAAGTATCGAGTTTAGTACCATATGGTACTTTTCCTGGTAACATTTGATCTTGTTCTTAAACACTGCTGATTGACCATTGAGTTCTCATGCTCAACAGATATTACTGTGATTTGAATGTTGGATTACCATTCTTCACTGCTGTTCACCAAGTGCAAACACAGATACTCGGACATGAAGCCTTTGAAAGCCACGTCGATCAGGTGATCCATCAACGGATTACTCATATGTCAACTCCTAGACAGATCAAATGATTGACATGGCTTCAAAATGCTCAAGTGTTTGTGTATACGTGTTTGCACTGGTTGGTGAACAATGGTGAAGAATGGTAAAAAGTTGACCTTCACAGCCAATCACAATCATATCTGTTGGCCAATCAGCTGTGTTTAAGAACATGCTCAACAGCAATCAGATGTTGGCGGGACATAAATATTTTAAGATTTCAGTACTGATTTATGCCAAAGTAGATTCTTTTTACAACCCTACTCTCTCATGAGAAGTAAATCACTGTATCTTTATGTCTCGAAGTACATGATTGGTTGTTTGCTACTGGTGTCCCACCTTTGTGCAAGTGCCCATATATTCAAGGTCAAAGTTGATGGTTAGCATCATGGTACCAACAAAACCTGATTGCATTGGCTTTGTCAATTCAAAACTAATCTTGCAATACTGAGTTTGTTTAGCCAGCGTGATGGCACAATTGTATTTCTAGTGAGTCTGACAGCATCAATTATAGTGGGGTTGGTACCCTTTTTAGAGGCAAGGAACTAGGGTTGTCAAAAGTATCGAGGTAACCTTTTAAAAATGTCCATTTCCTGCCAACATTTGAGCGAGTTCTTAAACACTGTTGATTGGACATTAAATTCATGTGCTCAATAGATATTACAATGATTTGGCTATGAAGATCATCGATTTACCACTGTTCATCAAGTGCAAACACAGATATACAGACATGAAGCGTTTTAAAGCCACATCAGTCAGTTGATCTATTAGTGGATCGCTCTTATGTCGGCTCCTCGATGGATCAGATGATTGACATGGCTTCGAAACTCTCATGTGTTGGTGTATACGTGATAGCACTGGTTGGTGAAGAGTGGTAAAATGTTGACCTTCACGGCCAATCACAGACATATTTGTTGAGCACACAATGGCCAATCAGTGGTGTTTAAGATCATGCTAAACAGCATTCAGGTATAAGCGGGAAATGGATGTTTAAGAAGTTCAGTACCGATTGGTACCCAAGTAGATTTTTTTTTTTTTTTTTTTTACAACCCCTCTACTCTCTCGAGAAGTAAGTCACTATATCTTTATGTCTCAAAGTATGTGATTGGCTGTTTGCTACTGGTGCCCCAATTTTGTGTAAATGCTCATGTACTCTGGGTCAAAATTAACAGAAAAAGCTGATGATCGGCATCATGGTACTAACAAAACCTTATTGCTCTGGTTTGGTTTGGTCAACTAATTCTATAATACGGAGTAGGGCTGCACAATTCTGGTTAAAATGAGGATCACGATTTTATTTATTTATTTTTTGCTTAAAATCAAGATCACAATTTTCTCACGATTCTGTAGATGTAAAATAAAGGTTAATATGAGTAGGCTATTATTATTGTTAATTCTCAAGCATATGGTAAAACAACACTGATAATATTAGCCTTATATGGAGGTCTTCTGTTGGTTAAAATGCTGAATTTTGTATAGACTTGGAATGGTGGACCTGAACAGACTTTCAATATGTCCTGTTTGCTAACTCACAGTAAAGTGAAGACATTAGAATACAACTATTGATTAATTCTAAAGTTGAATTATTATGTTTGAGATATATACTTGTCATTGAGAACATTATTAAACCATTTTTTCACTGGTAAAATGAGACATTTGTCATTATCAGATTCCTTCTTGCATTATATTCAACTTTATATAGGCTAGAGTAGCTATACTGACACTGTAAACATTTATTTTCACGCACGACACTGTGTTCAATATGAAAGAAAAAACATGTCAAATGCTTGTCGTAATTGCAACCCTAAAATGCGTTATGATCATTTAAATGAGGTGCGCACAGGTTTCACTTTCACTTCTGAGTGGCTGCCGTCACTGTCAGAAAAAACACACACATGCAAATCATACCTCCCCCACGGCCCTGAAACGATCTCTCTGTGCAACAAACTGAATGTAATTTACAACGTCATTACCTGTTATTCACAGCTTATGCAGGTTCTGTTCACTAAAGTAGGCGTCATTGGCGGGCATGCGCGCGTTCTCGGTAGTAAACAAACAGCTTGCGGTCCGCTCGTGTGATTTTGCAGCCGCGAATTCATCATTACATTAAGATAGAAATAATATTTTTGGGTAAATTATACCCTGTAAATGCAGTATGTGACCCTTTTAATGCCATTTGGAGGTGTCCATGTTGCTGTGAAGACTTGTGCGACCGCCTTTGCTTCTCTCCTGACCTTGAAAATATAATTGGCTGAATCGTAGAAAAGCTGAATTAAGATTGTGTGTAGGGTAGAATCGAGATCGTGATCTTTTTTTCGATTAATCGTGCAGCCTTAATACAGAGTTTGTTTAGTCAGCATCATGGTACAGGTTACTGGTAACTATTGATTAGCAGTTTCTGGCTCACCAAGGACCACCAAGAGGGGCATTATTTTGATGTCTTCTATGGATGGCCTGAAGGGGTGAGTAAATGAACAGTATTTCTAGTGAGTCTGACAGCGTCAAACCTAGTGGTGTTTATATCCTTTTGAAGGCAAGGAAAATTTGTTTGTGAGGTGAGTGAGTTGGGATTCTGGGAAGTTGAGTTCTCTATGTACTGCATCATGCACCTACACACTGAGTTGCAACCTGTAATCACCTCTACACCCTATCTGTCCTGTCCTGCTCAGTGGCAGTGTAATATCTTGAACGTGTGTGTTGTGAGCTGAATGGTGTGTCTGTACATCTGGGATCTGACTGTGGGAAGTTTCTAATGCTTATTTGCCAGTGAATTCTTTGCGATGACTGGACCTGTTGCTTGCATGGTCTTTGATTAGTACCATCCCTTCTTTTAGCTCCGTGTATGTTAGTTTGTGGTGTGCATTTCCTTTGCAGTTCATAATTAAAGGTGATCTTGATAAATGTGCAGGAGGATTTTATAAACCCCACTGGCCACAGCGGAAATCCTGCCCTTTAACCGGGGCTGGTCCTACTTCTCTTTATTGGTTGTCTTGTTGCCAGGGTTACTTCACTGAATTATGAGTGTCGTTTATCACCGACGAACTTTTAAACCTCAGATTTTTTTAAAAGGTTTATAATAATCTGAGTTTAGCCTGTAGGTAAATCTGACATAACACTGTGTACATTGGAAAAGTTTGGACCAAAAACCCAAGTTTTTTTTTTTTGCATGGAGGAAGCAAACAAGCAGGTTACTTGTCTAAAATGAACTGGTTGCTCTAGGAAAAATAGGATTTGCATGTGTAAATGTTCTCTGTTTTTGCTTTTTGTAGAAAGGTAAATAGTGGGATTGACTTTGAGAATGTATGCCATTTGCTGCTGAATCTTTACTTTAGTTCCAATATAATGGTGGTAGTGGTAGTCGTATTTTTTTCATCCATTTTTTTTTATGACATCTGAGTGAATCTGATTGAGAATAAAAGTGAAGCTAGGCCTTTGTTCTATCAGTTGTGGTTTTAATAAAGCCAGATCTGCATGTGAGCTTTGGTCAAAGGAAAATAGACAAATTTAGGTAGATGAAAAGGTTGGAGAATATTGCCTTAACAATATTTTGTAGCAGAAAAAAGGTTTATTTGATTGCAAAAGTATAAACAAAAATAAAAAGACGAATGAATTATCTGCAACAAAGTTAATTTTGTAAAGGTCTTCAATACGGAGCCAGATTGGTCTCAAAAATGATACATTTACAAAATATAATTCAACTCCAATTCATAAATTCAAAATATGATTCAAAAATACACAAATACAATTTGTAAGTTCAAAACACAATTCATAAATACACAAATCCAATTGTGTAAATTGAAATCACGACTCAAATACACAAATCCAATTCAACTGGTGAACATTATTTTTACTTGTAAATTCACACATTGTGTGTTTTATTTATGAATTGTGTTTTGAATGTACAAATTGGATTTTGTAAATGTTAACTGTGCTGTGCATGTATGCTTTTTATTTTGTAAATGTATCATTTTTGAGACTGATCTGACTCCATATTTCAATGCTGTTTATATTAGTCGAATGTCTTCATGACCATTGCAGCTGGATTTTTATTAAGTTGGCATTCCTGATTTGACATGCTGAGGAAATAAAGGCCCTGTTTACAACTGCGATTAAAGGGACAGTACACAAAGAAAATGCAGCATTTTGAGAATCCTGGCGATACACAGAAGGGTTTTTAAAGCAAAACAATCAGTTTGTGCAAGAATCTGAACATTGCTTAGGCTATATTATTACCCAGAATCCGCAGTCTTGACAAAAAGCCTTGTGGATATTCACGATAATTTGGAGTGCAAATATATTGTCAAGAGCTCCAGGTTTTTCATTTTGGCTGAATATGGTTGCTTTCAAAAATCTACTAGCTATTGACGAGGATTTTATGAAACACCAAGGTCTACTGTTTGAGCTTTCATATCTAACAGAAACAAGTCACCTTCACCTTGAATGGCCTGAGGGTGAGTAAATAAACAGTACTTTTCTCTTTTTGGGTGAACTGTATTTTTAACTAGTGATCTGGTCAGTAGGCATGGCACTAGTCATCTAGGCATAGGCATAAAATCAGTTTTGCATGATTACTGCTCTAAAATATACTCTTTTTAAATGTCTGGGTAAAAAAACAAAAACTTTTTTCCCTTTTAAACACAATATATTTTATTTTAACAAACAATTCAAATATTTTGGAGCAGTAAACATGTCAGGCTTAATCTTTATTTATTTCAAAAACAGATCTTTTTTTTTACAATTTAAAATGGCATGTTTGGATATTTAAAATGGCATATTTAGATATCTTCTCTGCTAGAGATACTGTTGTCCTAAAAAAAGAAAAAAAAGAAAACATAAATAAAAAATCTAACGTATATCGTAGGAACGGTATTGCAGAAAATTTTGACGGTTTTATAACCTTGACCTTTCCAAACAGCGGTATACCTTGAAAACGGTTATCATCCCATGCCTAGTCACAAGTGGAAAGGAGAAATGCATTTCTATTTACACTTAGTAGTAGTATTTGTCTCAACTTGAGTGTTGAAATACTCGAAATTGGTCCTCTAATCCATCCAAGTGCACACACACATTTTGAGTGAGAGTTCACACATACAATGGGCAGCTGTTGCTTCCAGCACCTGAGGAGCAATTAGGGGTTGGGTGCCTTGCTTAAGGGCACCTCAGCTGGGCATCGAAGTTAAAGAGAGTGCAGTTCATTCACTCCCACAATCGTCACTTCCCATCCAGGACCAGGAATCAAACCTGCAACCTCGCTGTTATAAGCTCAACTCCCTAATTATTAGGCTACAACTGCCCTAATCTAGCTAAACTTCATATTCACAAATTAAAAGCAATGGTTATTTTGGTAAATTGGTAAATTTAATAAGTCATTGTTTGGCTTGATTGACAAGATGAGTTGGTCCTGGACTGTTTTCTTGGATGCATCAGGGTGCATTAGTTTCAATGTGATGTGAATCGACAACCCACTATGGTTTAGAGCACAAAAGTTTTTAGCTGCATTGCATGTAGATCTGTAATCAGATCACTTGAGAATGAAGTTACAAACTGTGCCTGAGGTGCATTACTCTTGTAGACTGACACATATTGAACTCACCATAATCTAATTCAGATTGTGTTAGACAAAGCAGAAAATCTGCTTGTATTTGCGACGCTCATTTACCTCGTTGTCCAAAAAAGTAGTTTGTTATAGCACGGCATTTTTTTTACTATTCTATAAAGTTTTGTTCCTGTTTAAAAAGCGCAAACTAACTTATTCTGGTTTTAGCATTAAAGCCCAGGATAAACAATAGCTGACATCAAAGAACTAGTGAAGATGAAAACTGACTTACTTTGCAATAGCAGGGTCTAGGCCAAACAGACAACGCTAAATAAAACAAAGAAAAATGGAAATAGTGCTGCACAAATACTAAGCAGATTTTAAGTAGATTTTAAAAATATATTTATGGTTCGCCTCAGAAGGATTCGCTTGTGGGAATATGTCTAATAATCCACATAATTTGCAAATATTCCATATAGTAAATGTTCAATTCGACAAAACGACAGCTGGCTTTTTTGTTTTTCCCCTTGACTTGGATTGTTTGATTGGTTTCATCCAAGGTCAATGTTGTTCACGTTTAGTTCATTCACAGCAGGTTAACAAGTATTATTTGTTTTCGATTCACCATCTGCTGAATTACGTATGCGCAGTATAATCAGTTCACCGCTTCTCAAATCTGATCTCAGTGTACTGTTACAATAACTGAATACCTCTATTGGATTATTTCAAGTCAGAGGGGGGTATCAGGCATGCTAAAATGTAAGTTGTTTGTGTATAAGTGCTTAAAGTTAATGGAGATGCGAATCATTTCATATTATTCAGTTCAATTTGGAGAATTAGTTTAACTGGTTCACAAAAGAACGATTAGTTTGGGATCGTGATCATTAATACAATCATAATTTAATGTCACCGTGTTACTGTCATGCCCACTCGTTGTTTTTGTCGTGAGAGGTTGACTGGAGGAGGACCGGCTTGATAAGGCCAATGGCATCAGAATTACAGACTTTGAGGTGCCGTAAGGGTCAAACACCTGATGTAAAACAGCCAGCATGAAGCAAACAGATTTACTTAACGGCTTACAGTATGTATTAAATACATTTTCAAAGATGAAAGCGAAAGACGTTGTTGCTATAATTTTAGTTAAAGTTAGTTTTGTGCGTACACCATACAATTTCAGTTAGTTGTAACTGACCCTTTTGCAAAGGGTATCCAAAAAGTGGTACGGTACGGTTTGCTTTTAGGTACCTTTTGGCAGTGGAAGCGGCCATAAAAGCATACCGAACCGTACCGTAGCACTTAGTAGATACGGGCCATTGGTGTGTCCCGGATTTCAGATGGATATAGCTATTCACACTATATTAAACTATTAAACTATTTGACTATTAAAACAAATTGGCCAAAACCAGCCATCCTGCCTGGGAGAAAAGCTTAGGGCTGTTTTGTTAGAGCAGGGATGTAAATGACAAGGTTCAAAAAACATGAAAATCACAGGCAGTACCATAGTAAATATTTAAGTAATATCAGATGGTACCATGGGAAGATGATTTTTCCATTTTTATCATATTATAGTTCGTTTGCTGGTGGAGTATTTGGGAGTGTATATATTAAAACAGTTCCGAAATGCCCTGAAATTAGATTTGTAGTTTTTAATGTGCAGATTAGAAGTTAAGTGTTGTGTAATAGTGTAATCATTGTCTGTTCTCACACAGTATCTAGCAGCATTAAATCGACCCGCAGTTCACCAACTCTGTTAGCCAAATTGTAGCCTCAAGCAAACAAAGAGAGCAGGAGCTACGAACTCCAGCTAACCACATTTACGCAGTGATAACGTCCACACAATATGATCAAATCCCTAGCATTCAACCTAAGAAAATTTTAAAATAGTTTTAAAACAGCCTAGACATACCCAACCCTCCGGCATTTACAGTTATCGACTAACAATAGCCTTAATATATTAGCGTTTAGCATTAGTTTTGCAGCTCTAACTTTCTTTGTTGACTTACAGCAGCATTTGTAATGGTCTTTTTACTTCAAATAAGTTGTCTTTTACCCACGGTAAATATATCTACAAGCTCTTTTGTTGGCTAGCAGTATTCCTAGCCATATTTGTCTCCGAGAGTAGTGCTCTCAGTATGCAAGCGTCATTAAATGCTAATCATGGCCGCTGGGTGCTGTGCTGCAGCAATAAGCTTTTTGGTCACACGGTTTTCTCGCCGGTGACCAAGTAACCCTGTCCTGACACAGTCTTGCTGGCTTCTCTCCTACAGGCCGGTGCACCATCTGTCCACCCTCACAGCTGTCATCCAGAGCAGCTTTAACCGAAAAGGCTCGTTTTAATCTCTGCGCGAAACCATACTGCTCTGCTAATCTTGGTGTGCATAGTATTCTGCCAAGCTTATTTTTGGAATTGGGTATTAAGATGGCTGATGCTCCTTTACCTACTGTACAGATGGTGTTTGTGGTTTTTATTGTAGGATTCTTCTAGGTACCGCACAGTGGGCCGACGGGAGTAATTTCGATTCATGTAGACAAAGCCCTAACCGTCTTGTCTGTCTTGACTTCCTTGTTCAACATTGTTGAGTGTCAGATGAACAGTAGAGAATAGCAACAAAAAGAAAATCAAAAGCAACTGTGATTTCTAGTCCTGCTTTTTTTATTTAAGTATTCTGTGAAATGGTTCTTTTAGTATTTTGAGTGAGTGTCTGATGCTGATCCAGAGGGAGTTGAGAACCGTTCTGACTTATTCCTTAAACTGATTGAAGGCTTACTGTCGGGATGGGTCAGAATGGTTCTGTTTTGATAGTAACTTATGGTAGGAATGCACTATATTGGAAAAATCAGTTTTTATTTGCTATATCTATTGCGATTTATAAATACAATTTCACCAGATTACTTCATATCTCTATTTGGGAAGAATTTATAATGTTAGATTAATTGGGAAGATTCTGCAGGGGGAGTGCATCTCCATAAAATCTAATAAACAATTGAAACTTTTTGGGGAGACATTTTCATTGTTGTCTGTGCTATTTGCAGTGTGTTTAGTCAGAGATTGATGAATTAATGTTTACTATTTGCATCTCCATAAAATCTAATAAACAATCTATAAGCATTTTGGGGTCCCCTGACACATTTTCTTTGTGGTCTGTGCTATTTGCAGTGCATTTCTGTATTTGCATGTGTTGTGAGTAATTTAATGCATGTGTTTAGTCAGAGATTGATGAATTGATGTTTACTATTTGCATCTCCATAAATTCTAATAAACAATCTATAAATTTTTTGGGGTCCCTCTGACACATTTTCATTGTTTTCTGTGCTATTTGCAGTGCTCTGTATTTGTGTGTGTTGTATTTTCATGCACAACAATCTGTAAAATCAAGAAAAAGATACAATTGAAATAAAGTGTTTTATTGTTTCCCAAGTCTAACTGTATTTAACTGAATGATAAAAATAACAATAATTCAATAAAATTAATCATAGTTAAGGTCATAAATGGTACAATTTCTGACACCGGATTTATTCTAAAGTCATTATACAATCACAGGCATAAAAAACACATGCACATTATAAATTATACAGAGGCAACATTGCATATACTGTGAGGTGACTTGCAAATGATCACATTCTGATATCGATGATGAAACAATATATTGTGCAGCCCTAATTTCAGAAGATTTTTAAAAAGGACCCATTCATTAGCGATTTCTTTAATTGTTATCTAGTGGATGCAATGGTTTCCTTTGAATATGCCATTTTATGTACATATAGTATGCAAAAAAAGAAAGTACAGTTAAGGAGTAGTATTTGTGAAATGGTACACTTAGCAGTGTAATATTGGACAAAAATGATGGTTTATGGGTAACATCAAAACATCCACGTTTCTACACTCATTAGTTTTTAATACTCAATGTATTAGTTTTCTCTTACATTTACAAATGAACTGAGACTAGCACTGTCTTCTATGACCCTAAACCTCTAAATAATATAGTTTTTCATTTAATATTATCGACCATCATTTTCATTTATTGTTTCATGCATTGTATAAAATCTTTATATATTGTGACTTAAGGCAAGGCAAGTATATTTATATAGCACATTTCATACACAGTGGCAATTCAAAGTGCTTTACATAAACAGGGATAAAATAAACAAGTATAAGAGAAATAAAAACAAATAATAAAAATGGCAAAAAAACTTCATAAACAGATAAAATGTGTTATAAAAGAATGAAAAAGAAGAGAAAAACATAATAGTGCGATCTGTTGGACGTAGCATAGTGCTCATTCAGTAAAGGCACAGCTAAACAGATGTGTTTTCAGTCTTGATTTGAATGTGCCTACTGTTGGAGCACATCTGATCATTTCTGGAAGCTGATTCCAGCAGCGAGGGGTGTAGTAGCTGAAAGCCGATTCACCCTGCTTTGACTGAACTCTTGGAATTTCTAGTTTATATGATCCTAAAGATCTGAGTGATCTGTTAAGATCATTTAATTATTGTGCCATTTAATAATTAATAATCATTTAATAATTAATCAGTTAATTATTGTGATATAGAGAAATACTGTAAACTGTAACATTGTAAGAAGATCTCTCTGTAGACGGAGGGCATTTCATGTCAAGTTCAGCATTATAATCTTAATGTCAGCAAAATCATCTGTTTTGTCATCACTTCATACATTATGCTTGAGAATCATTCAAACACTAGCTCTAAAGTGACGTTGGTGAATTCGTAACAGCTTCTGCTGTTTTGACGTCATCTGCAGATGTAAATGAAGGCAGAAAAAAGTAGTTCCTAATACAAATGGGTTTTTAGACACTCCTTGTTTTGATTTTCTTATTGTGCCATCGAACTGTTGTATAAACCGGTATCACACTTGTAGCGGTGCAATATGGCTATATATCAGCGCTGGTGGGACACTAAGGCCTCCCACCGGTCTAACTTTCTTTGTTGACTTACAGCAGCATTTGTAATGGCCTTTTTACTCCAAATAAGTTGTCTTTTACCCACGGTAAATTTATCTACAAGCTCTTTTGTTGGCTAGCAGTATTCCTAGCAGTATTCCCACACGCCTTCCACCAGTGCTAATATACAGCCATATCGCACTGCTACTCGGGTGATATTGCTCGTATATCCTGATAAAGATATAGATCACAATATAGTACAATTTCTGTAAATTCAATGAATGGTTTCTATACATTTAACCACATGTAAAGGACTTTTTTAGTTTTTTACATTTGATATGTGATTTGTTTTTCTCATTTTATTTAGAACTTCAGGGCAAATGTTTGATTTAAAAAATGTAAAAGTATGAATATAAATATTAATAAAATAAAAAAGCACTTTTCAATAACTAATTCTTACAGGTCTAACTTAAAGTAATAAATAAATAGCAATACTGGAATTCAGTAGCAAGCGATACTGAAATAAAAAAAAAAAACCATCCATTTCCCGCAAACATTTGAGCACTGTTGAGCACGTTCTTAAACAGCGCTGATTTGCCATTGTTCACATGCTCAACAGAAATGTCTGTGATTGGCCGTGAAATTCACTAGCTGGACATTATGTATTGGTTGAAAATAAATCTCCCAGAAAAGATACAATAAGTGTATTCAGATTCTACCAGTTCTGATCCCAATACACATTAAGGCCGAACTGGTTTTGAATAACTTCTCCAGTGTCACCACCAGTGTGTGCCAACTGCAGTTTCACAGCTCCAAACTTGACTGACTTGCTTGACTGACCGCAATCAAGTCTGCAGCAGGAAGGTTTTAATAAAAGTTTCTCGCGCGCTCTTGCCTTCCTACTTCCCTCCTTCTCATTTTCTCCTTTAGATATAATCTCATGTGCTAACACCGCTGATTTGTCTTCTTTCAATCCGCCTGCCAGGATATGGGGCTGGTGGTGGAGGAGGGTGGCTTCTGCTGACCTAAAGCTCTGTCATTTACGGTGTGTGTGTTCACAGTTTCAGCCTCTGTGGGATATGGTGGGGTCCAGCTGTGCCAGCTTACACCCACCAAGCCAAGAGCAGTTCAGGCCAGAGCATCTGTGTGCCAGTTCATAAGTGCGTGTAGGAGGTTTGTGTGCCAGCCTGCTAAATGGACTCTAATTCAACTGTCATTTTGTTGGATGTTTTGGGGTTTGTGTGTGTGTGTGTGTGTGTTAGGAAAATTTAAAATCCACACAAAACAAAACAAACAAGCTTTTTAATAATTAATGTGAAGGAATGGTTCCTTCACATTCAAGTATGGGTCAGTATGATGGGTTAATAGTTAACACAACTGAAAAGGAAATGAATTTTGTGATAGTTTACTGTCCCTCGTGTTAACCAAACTTAAATTATGCTTTTATTCAGAAAAAAATAAATCTAAATGTTTTTCTCTGTACTTTAAATCAAAAGGGCCAAGAAGAAATCTTTCTCCAAATGTAGAAGTGTTGGAGTTCTCTTTCTTAATGGTTTGTCTCATCTGTTTATTTTGTTGAATTGGTGTACTTGCCATGAAATAGCTTTCAAAGCTCACATGACATGAAACTAATAAATATTTATTCTGCTTATTATTGTTATTATTATTATTATTTTGTTGATTATTGATCATGTTGATGATGATTATCATTATTTTTATTATCATTGGCTTATGAATATTAACCTAATTATAGTATCGTGGTCAGTGTTATTTTAGTGTTATTGATGCTGCTATAGTTTTAATAATATGACATTTTTATTGTGTGTGTGAGAGAAATATGATATAAATAAATAGATAATTAAAAAAAGTCAGAATTGTAAACCCCCCCCCCCTTTTTTTTCTTTTTTTTTTCTTTTTAACCCATTTTGAGGACAAAATTATTAGCCCCTTTAAGCTATATTTTTTCGATAGTCTACAGAACAAACCATCACTATACAATAACTTGCCTAATTACCCTAACCTGCCTAGTTAACCTAATTAACCTAGTTAAGCCTTTAAATGTCACTTTAAGCTGTATAGAAGTGTCTTGAAAAATATCTAGTCAAATATTATTTACTGTCATCAAGGCAAAGATAAAATAAATCAGTTGTTAGAAATGAGTTATTAAAACTTATGTTTAGGAATATGTTGGAAAAAAATCTGCTCTCCATTAATCAGAAATTGGGGCAATTAATAAACAAGGGGGCTAATAATTCAGGGGGGCTAATAATTCTGACTTCAACTGTATATATTAGGGGTGTAACGGATCCGTACAGATCACAACCCACAGTTCGGAATGCATGTGACTCGCATGTGACTCTAACTTTTTTGGAACTTGTTAATCCAACATTTATAACATTTGAAGAGATATCGCCTCCCGCATGATTGAAATCATGTGTATGAAAGCATTTTGGCTTCCCTGTAAAATATAGCGATGACTAAAAAAGCTGTGGTGGGACCTAAATGCTTAGGTTATTAATTAAAGCTGTTTTCTGTTACTGTTTGTTAAGCTTGTATTAATACATTCAGTGTAAAGCTGCACAATTAAACGTTAAAAGATCGTGATCTCAATTCAAATCCGCACAACATGAATGATAAATGATAATGATTTGCATATGTTTAATAATGCCTCGAAGCGCTGCATTTAAATCTGCGTTTGATCGAGAGAGATTCAGTTTTTACACTTTTTCAGGTAGTTACAAACAATGAAATTACACAGAAGTACTGGGAGAACAGGTTATAGTTGTTAGATGTTTATGGTAAAGATTAAAATCACTGTTTAATGGACGCTGGTGAATGTTGTAGCAATTACATTGTGCAACCAGTAGGTGGCAACAAACCATCAAAATTATGTCACAGAATAGGTTTTCAAACATGATACACCTATAATGAAACACAGTTTTATGTGTGAATAATTGAAAATAAATATGATCTGTTGTATAAGATAGATTTCAATATTTAGTATTATCAGCAACAGTAGCAAAGATAATTTTTCGTATTGAATATTTTCTTTTATTTTTCAGCTGGTTCTTTCTTGAGATTTATTTTTATTAAAATGACAGGTTCTACGTTGTGTTTGTTGAAACCAGTGGTTTTTGTATGGGTTTTGTATAAATGGAAAGCAAATGACATTGTCTCGTTTTTTTGCTGATCTGAAAAATTGTCCGATCCGTGACTCAAACCGTAGTGTAATCCGAACCGTGAGGTTTGTGATCCGTTACACCACTTTGTTATAGTATATTTATTATACATTTTTACATAATTGTTAAAGAATTGTATTTATTTTAGTAATGTAGTTTTGTCATTTTTATGAGTTTATTTTTCTAATTTGTTTAGTTTTTAGTTACTTAAGTACTTCAAGTTAAACTAAATAGAAATGGGCAAATGTTTTCTTAGTTGCAGGATGACGAAAAAAAGATTGCAGTTATGTAATTACGTGTTTTTTTTTTTTTTTTTTTCTTGTAAAACAAATGTTTTGGTATATTAATATAATCTCCCTGATCTCTACGTCCTTATTAAAACATCTCAAGACATCCATGTTCCCATTCGTTCTTTCATTGAGGTGTTTTTAAACACAGGAACAATTCTCATGTAAACAACCAAATGAGCCAATTATACAGGGCTTCCTAAAGACAGACTAGTTGACGAGACGTTCAGGCAACCCACTGACTACTCGCTTCTGAAAATGTGTTGGCGTCTGTTTATTGTGTGCATAAAGTATCATTTTGTGTGTGTGTGTGTGAGAATGCTCATTTTCTCCGGTTGTGTGTGAATGCATGCATGCACGTGCACACACTTACGTGCCAGTGCACATCACCCTTCTCACCAGCTGGTCGTCTGACATCATGTCACCATGGCGCCAGGCCTTTGGCGGCCTGCAGAATGGGCCTGCAGCACCATGCCAACAGCACACACACACACTCACACACACAGGAGTTTAGTCTTGCATTTAGGGAGCAAGAACACCATGCCAACTCCGGTAGCCAAGCAGGAGAGCCTCCTACTGCAGACGAACACATACACACAGGAGCGAGTGTGATCCATGCCAGCGGTGGTCTCAGATCAGGAGAGCTCACTTCACTAGACAGACACAGACACTCCACCGAACAAAGGCACATACACGGCCAAGAGTGCAGCGCTGCATTTAGAGAGAACGGATAGAGGCACTGAACATTTGTCTACTGTTTAAGTTCGCTGGGTTCAGCCCAGGTCTGCACAGTTTACAGCTAATGCGTTTGGAAAATGTTCAGGCGCTGTGGAGGAAACAGACACACGCCTGCTAGAAATGGGCATTTGTGCATTTGAACAGCATGAGGGTATTGTGTGGAGCGGTGTTTTTCAGTCTGGGGGCTTTTCGAGTTAAATTGAAAAACAAAACGAAACAAAAAATCACCTGCATAAAACAAAGCGCAGTCGGGTTTCAAGCAAGTGAGATTGCGGCGGTCTGGCGAACAGTTTGGGGTTAATTGAAAGCTCTTTGTCTTTGGTTAAAGTGTTTAAAGTCACTATTGACCTTATTCTTAAATGCAGAAGTGTGTTTATTTTTGTGATTTTATTTATTTATTTATTTATTTATTTGTTTGTTTTTTCCATTTCAGTTGCCTATGGGACAAATGACTAGGAATAATCAAGGGCAGAAAACAGTCAAACTACTTGCTCTACAAACAATATGAACTATAAACTCTAAAAAGTATAAATTAGTATATGACTATTTAAAACAATTAGAATAATATAGTAAGAAAATATCCATTCAAGTAGCATGACGAGTGGTATTTAACCCTCTGAGGGCGCTGGTCACAATATCGTGACCAACATCTGTTTTTTCTTATCAGTGCCAATAATATCCACTATTCACAACGTGACGCATGTTTTACGTGTTGTTTATTTTTTTAATTATGTATTTTTATTTTACTTTTTCAAAAGTTAACAATACAGAACATCGAAACTAAGCAGCAAACAATCTAAAGTAACACACATACACACAGTATATAAAAATAAGTAAAATAAAAAGAAATAAATAGGGAGGAGATACGGTATTAACCAATGGAGAAAAACTATTTTATCAAATCATGTGATACTGTTTTAATATTATTCAAAAATGGATTCCAAATCTTTTAAAATTATCCACTTGTTATTTATTTTAATTAATTAATTTATTTATTTTACCGTAGTTGAACCAGTCAAAGTTTGGAAAGAGTTCTCTACGGTTGCAATTATTTGGGCAAAATATATGTAAAAGGACTTAAAATATTGTTATGATTTTAAAGTATGTTTTTGTGTTTAAAATATTATTTATTTTTGTCTTTAAAGCTTTTGTCATTACGCTACATCAGTGTCTGTGTCATTCAGAAATTAATATTAAATGCTGGATTAATGCACATTTTTTATTACAACAGTTTTGCAACCCCGTTTTATACCATTTTAAATATATATTTTTCATGCATGCTGTATAAGTGCACATACATTGTTTACCCAGAGTGTTTATATGGTCATAATTAGGCATGGGACAAAAACCTTTTTCAAGATATACCACAGTTTGGAAAAGTCAAGGTTTTAAAACCGACATTTTCTGTAATACTGTTCCTAAGGTATGTGTACGATTTTTTTTTTAATTAGCTTTTTTTTTAATAGACTATTATTATTATTATTATTATTATTATTATTATTGTTGTTATATATATATTTTTTATTGTTTTTATTATTTTTATTTATATATATATATATATATATATATATATATATATATATATATATATATATATATATATATATATATATATATATATATATATATATATATATATTTTACGTTTTTTAGGACACCAGTATCTCCAGCAGAAAATATATCTGAAGATATGTGCAGTTAGTTTTAAATTGTAAAGAAATCTGTGTTTTGGAAACCAACGAAAAACGCAGAGGTCTATGATTCATTTTTATTATTTAGCCTGACATGTTTAGCTACTGCTCCACTATTTTAAACCCTTCAAAAAATTACATATATGGTTTTCAAAGGAGAACTTTTTTTGATTGTTTTTTTTAGAGCAGTAATCACAATACCCTAAAACTGATATTTTTATCCAAGTTTATCATACCGTCAGAAACTTATACCGGCCCATGCCTAGTCATAATACAGCAAGTCATACAACAAGGATTTAGTTTGGGATAGCTTTTGCAGCTGAACATAGCTTTATAATGCCCTTGATGGGTGAACATTAGCCAGTGGGGGAGCGTCTTTTGTCTCTCCAGGTGTGATTTATTCATGGCCATTGTCAAATTTTATTTGCTGCCACTTTGTAATGTAATGTTTATATAGGCCATTTATTGGGGCATTTTATTTTTTTTTCTTCAAAAAAACATGTTAGTCTGAAGTTTGTGGAGTTCAAAATGTCCTGTCGGAGTAATTCACTTTGGCTTTTAGTTCCCTTCAAGTTGCCATTGTTTTGTAGGTGTGGCTTAGATGCTCCACCTTAAAATTGTCAATTGTAGTTGCAGAACTCATTCCAACATTGCTTGTTTTTAGCCTCTGTTTTCCCACAAACGGCATCTGGATGCTTGCTAACAGTATATCCTTACTCGGGTATTTCACACTCCTTATTAGTCAAAAACAAAGGACAAAAAAGATTTAGCGACAAGTAAATATAGATAGAAATATGCATTAGTGTATTTTGTTTCACCATTTGAGAATTATTGACCAATAACTATTGAGCCAAAATTGTCTTGATTTACTTATCCATGTTATTCAAAACTTTTTGTTTTTGTTTAAAGGCATAATGTCCATACTGAGAATAAACTGAAAGATTTTGATATGTGGCTTGCTTCATATTTCAAGTCAAGTCAAACAGATTTGGCACGATTGCACTTTTTGTGTGAACAATGACTACATTTACTTGGACACTAATAATTAGATTTTAATGTGATTTAAGACAATACTCTGATTAAGAGTCTACCATGTAAACAGCAATTTTTGATTAATCAGAACGATACCGCATATTTTTGCTGGATCGGGTATCGGCCAGCTGGTACCGATCCAAATCCAATCTTGTGTGTGCACTATATTCTGTGTTTATAAACCAACTAAACGATGAAGGTAGCCTATTATACGGCACTAGAAAGTTGTCATGTAGGCCTGCTATATCCCAAATGTTCTAAAGCCGCTTTAAATTCATGTTCAGTTCAGCGCTTCCTGCCGCCGCGCCTATCATTCTCCATTCATTCACAATTGAAACTGCGTGTCTCGTTCATGACAACAAAAACTTTCTCCAAGACTATTTTTTTCCTGATAGTTTAAATAGTTAGTGGAGAAATGGATTAAATTTAAACAGGGTTCATTTTAACCTGGAACAAGGAGTTCATTGCTGTTTCTAAATCATGTTGCTGTTTGATCAGCAGATCGCATTCGCAATACTAGAGTAGAGAGGGTTATTACCTGCTTTTCACACACAAAGTAGGCCTACCTGAAATTATAAATTAGAAAAGGCTCATACATTGGACAGATACACTATGCACCGATTTCTTCAATTTGAGCTGCTGTTTTGGAAGTGACCTCAGATAAAGGAGGGCTGCGTGCTGTCTCAGTGATGCATCAAGTGATTCATTCACGCGCCAGCTGCGCAGACGCAATGTGCACCTCTCCGTAAAATTTTCCTCACCGTGAATTTGTTTTCTCATCCTTCCGACTGAGTTTAGTCATTAACAGAAAAATTATTTAGCCTAACATAGGCTACTCTGAAACTGTGAATATTTTGCTGTAATTTTATTTATATTAACATTTTATTTAACAGACCACTCTGTGTTTTGGTGCTGATGAAGCAAATAAGCGGACCTTGTTTGAAATTTCTCCGTCTCACTCGTGGCAAGATTTGACGAGGGATTATGGAGTAAAACTGGCCTCAAACAGTTTACTTTAGTCTGTGTCAAACCTGCAGGAAAATATCAGGCTTTGCTAAAAGGCTGGTTATTTAACCAATGATTACTCTCAATACTGATAGCCTATTGCAGATTTCAAAGAAAAATCTTAATATTAAAAAGGAAACATAAGCTGGACCACAACAGATCAATGGCATAATGAATGCTCAAAGCCTAAGCGTCATGTTTTAAGTTAGATCGTGCTGTCTGTCATGTATAGGCCTATAGGTCTGTTATTTTTACTAAAGAAGATATATTAGATGAGTTTAGCACCAGAACTATAGAAACTTTATTATGCTTAACAAAACAAAACAAAAACGGCACGGTATTGGGATTGGATCTGTATCGATCGATACTCAGACTTTTGGTATCGGGATCGGATCGGTTCCAAAAAAATGGTATCGGTGCATCCCTAGTTTAGACGTCTATTAGATGTTTGTAAAACGCAAAACTGCTTTGTGGGAATGCAGCAGTGGTGAGCCTCTGAGAATTTCAGAAACGAACCCAAAAATAACCAAGCCTAAAAGCAAAATGATTCCTTGATGCATTTCCAATTTCACAGCCTCTGCTTCAGTCCTAAAGAAATAAAATACCACTGTCAATCCCAAACACTGGCTCCACATGTCCTTTTTTGTTGTATGATACAGAATCAGATTTTCTATGTTTATTTTCAAACTATTTCGACTTTCTGGATCGTACCCTCATGGACCCAAACGCTCGTCTGCTTCCACTGTTTAATTTTGTTCTCCAGAACAGGACAGAGAGGGAATCATTATGTCCAGCAGCAGGGAAGCCGGTGGCTTTGTGCGCCAGTCTTTTCTGAACAGATAAACTGGTTTGTTGCAGCATGCAAGGAATGCTATTGTGAAAGCGCTGCGCAGCGAAAGGTTAAGTCGTACCATGTCTGCTTGCGTCACCGTCTTCTGGCTGGGTGTTTGTGTGTTCATACACAAAGGAACCTGTAATTTGAAGTAACTATATCTGACAGACTCGTGACGACACCCGGTTGAGGTACATCTCCTGCACGTCATGCTTGTGTGTGTGTGTGTTAGCACCTGTCTGCCGTCACCTCGCTCAATGAGGATACAAATTTTGTAATCCTTTAATTAGCACATGACTATAAAACTGTTATAGATTGACTATAATATAACCCTGGGCGCAGGTTTTTCTTTTTAGCTGTTGAATGAGAAAGCCCACAATCAACTCATAGTGACTGACAGAAAAACAAGGGAAGGCATGGACAAGTTGTAAATGTTTTGAGTTTTGCGAGATTATTAAAAACCTTGTGTTGTTTATGAGTGTTGTTTATGATTTCGTTGGGGATTTAAGAGGACAATCACCTTGCCTTGACAATTGTTGTTTAGTTGCTTGTCTTTGTTGTTCAAAATGGTGGAATACTTGCTATTGTTTTGTTGTATAAAATAATGTGTGAATGGCGTAACTATAAAAGGGTTTGATCAAATGGTAACTTGATGACCTTATTATTATTATTATTATTATTATTATTTAGGCTTGTCACAATAATCAGTATATCAATTTATCGCACAACACGTGGACATGTCCTCAATAATTTTTGGTGATGCAATATACACTCACCGGCCACTTTATTAGGTACACCTGTCCAACTGCTTGTTAATGCAATTTTCTAATTAACCAATCACACGGCAGCAACTCAATGCATTTAGGCATGTAGACATGGTCAAGACGACCTGCTGCAGTTCAACCAGAGCATCAAAATAGGGAAGAAAGGTGATTTAAGTGACTGATCGGGGCATGGTTATTGGTGCCAGAAGGGCTTGTCTGAGTATTTCAGAAACTGATCAACTGGGACTTTCACGCACAACCTTCTCTGAGGGCAGTTCTGAAGGCAAAAGCAGGTCCAACCTGATACTAGTAATAAACATTTCTAACCATATTTTAGCTGAGCTATTAAAGGTGTCAGTGTCATTATGGTTAAAAACACTAAAATATACTTACTCATTCATAGTAAATATTATAATGTTGGTGCCTGATGACTGAAAATAGATTGGTTACTTCTAGTTCTTTTGACCTTGGACATTTATTTTATTATTATTATTATTATTATTATTATTATTATTATTATTTATTTGTTTGTTTGTTTAGGATATCTACTTGCACATTGTGATTCCAACGCCTAAGTATTATTGTAAAATTGTTCAAATGACTAATTAAATGAAATATTCTTAAGAAAAAAATATTATATGGTCTTTGGTAGAGTGTACTTGCATTGTGATGCTATTATAGTGGACTTAAAATGACAATAATGGTGTTTATCACTATAAATTTTGTTGCTATCATTCCACAAAAGATAGATATTGTGACATGCCTATTATTATTGTAATGAAACTTACTGACCTTATTGTGCATGTGGTGTTTGCGTTCTCCAAACTGCTTATCTGAAACATTTGTTTATTTTACTCTGGTGACTTTTTCTGTTTTATTCATTTCTACTGATTTGATTCTTGCAGCTGGAAGGGCATCTGCTGTGTAAAACATATGCTGGATAAATTGGTGGTTTACTCCGCTGTGGTGACCCCAGATTGATAGAGGGACTAAGCCGAAAAGAAAATGAATGAATGAATAATTTGATGCATGATGTACTGATTTATTAGTTCGCTCATTAACCCATTTGAGTTTTATGGAAATTCCTTTTTTCTAATTATTTATATATATATATATATATATATATATATATATATATATATATATATATATATATATATATATATATATATATATAGATAGATAGATAGATAGATAGATAGATAGATAGATAGATAGATAGATAGATAGATAGATAGATAGATAGATAGATAGATTATTTTATTCCTGTGGTATTTTAGTGTTTTTGTTTTCATTACCTAATCATTTTTTTAAAGCAATTACACACTCTAAATTAACTTGTCAAACATTTTGCTTGGTTTTAAAGTGCCCTGGAAATGTCTCATTTGAGTTTTGTTTTATTTTTTATATTTTACCTAAATGTCTATTTATTTTTGCTAAACATTCATAAGGCTCTTTTTATGTGTTTCATAAAGTAAAAACATTTGTATGGCTTAAATTTGTGTCTAAAAGTTTTTGGAGGGTGGGTTAATAGTCGGGCTGCATGATATTAGAAACGTTGTGATATTTATTTATTCTGCGATTTATAATGCATTTATGAGCTAAATAACTATTTGGAAAATGTATAGTTTTAGATTGATAGCGATGATTCTGTGGGTGAGTGCATAAAATCTAATAAACAACATACAAACGTAGGTAAATTTGAATAAAGGAAAATATACAAAATTAAACAAACAGCGTTTAATTGTTTTTTTGAGGAGTCAAACTGTATTCTAGTATACAGTCATTGAATAATCAAATCTAAAATAATATATACTAATAAAATAGTATACTCGCGATTTGGCTATTGCGAATGATCTCAATGCAATATTGATGCTGAAACGATATTTTGTGCAGCCCTAGTTAATTGAAAACACACTTTAAAGGGCACCTAGGTTACCCCTTTTTTCAGATTTAATATGAGTCTTTTGTGTCTCCAGAATGTGTCTGTAAAGTTTCAGCTCAAAACACCCATCAGATTTTTTTTATTATACATTTTATTAAATTCTATTTTATACATTTTTGCACTAGGAGGCGGTTTTGCTGTACTGCACCTTTAAGGCTAGTCCTCCCCGCCCACTGTTTCTACGTGCCTTAATTTCCTCCCTCGGCAGATTCAGACAGACATAATGGAAGCAGATCTCAGTAGCATTTGTGAGAAATACTACAGTAAGAACTTTACCAATGTCGTTACAAAGTCCACACACACACACAGACACAGACAGCACGCACGTTTAGCTTTGCACTGTTTTTGCACGCAAGTGTGACAGGACACAGGTTAATCTTCACTGCTGTATGGATATCTGTTATGTTAATGTACAAAATAAACCTGATTTAACGTCCACAAACCGGGATTAAAGCATCTCCCTTTATAATTGTTCTGACACGCGGCTGTGCTGATGAAGTAAAGCTAAAGTAAATCGCTGTAATTCATTACACACATGCACTGTTTTAAAACATTTTAAACTTGTAAAACTCACTCTGGGTCACATTTATGATGATTGATGATCCTAGCGAACTGAACGGACCTTGTATTCCCGGTTGCTTTGCGCTCATCCTCTCTTGTTGATCTGATTATACACGTGACTACCGGGACATGTTAATACGCGCAGCTGTCAATTAATTCGGTGGGTGGGGGGACCGCACTCCATCAAGTTGCCGCTCCAATTGGTTCAGTTTTTATGTTGTTAAATTGGAAAAAAAAGGACTGGCTGTGTTTATATCACCCGAATATGACGGTCTATACGCTATACCTACACGTATGTCTGTCCAAACAGCTTTAAAAGTAGATTTTTCACCATAGGTGCCCTTTAATCGACATGTGCACCAGTTTGCAAATTTGCACCAGACACTTTCTTATGATCTTACGAGGAAAAAAAAATAACATTGTGCTTTTCTGAGTGTGCTTCATGCAGGGGAGTGGGGCCGACAAACCACCTGTAGAAACACTCTTCTCTCTATATGCACCGGACACTTTACTTAAACTTCATCTTACAAGGGCTATAATAGATTGATTACCATTCCAGTATGCTCATTGGTTTAGCCAGAGAAGACATTTCGTTTCACTTTGTCCACAAATGTAGCGGATTGACAAAGCCCAACTTGACTTGGCAAGCTTTTAATGAAGGTTTTTCTGTTCTGAAAAGTAAAAACAGTTTGATTTTTGTGTTTAGGTAGTATAAATATGAACTATTCTATCTTGTTATTGTAGCAACATTAGGCTGACATCCATCTTATATTGTCTGTAGTATACCCTAGTGCAATCTGGATTCTTCCATCTCTCAGTCTTAGTATAATACTGATCGTACTGAACGTGACTTCCTCAGATGATATGGCCAATTGGTGTCACATCAGGAGAAATCATTTCGCTGTTAGAAACAACAGAGAAATGGTTCTCATATGGAGATGGGCAGTTCCTCCTTGTTTGATTTGGTATAATATTCTGCTGACCTGACTGTATGCCATTTCGCTTGATATTTGATGCTTGTATTTAACCTACACGTGTGAGACAAGGCCACGGGCTCTAACAAAGGAAACCTTCATCCTTTCCAACTGTACCGTCTAGTTAAGAAAAGATGCTGCAGGGGATAGAGTAAAAAATATCATCACCATGTCATAATCACCGTAGTTTAACTTGATTGATTATATTAAGAATTACTGTTAATAATTAACAGCTTTTGCATAATTAGTTCCTAAATGTTGTTTAAATATAACAATGAGGCATTATTTACAATTGGAGCACAAACATGTAAAATCTTTTCCCAGTGTTTGGTTGCAGCTGGAAGGGTATCCGAAACAAACTGTGGACCGGAAGAGAGATACATTTTCACAATTTTAAGTGATATACATTGTATGCAATCAGGTATATTATGCAGGAATATGGGCAACTGTAAAAACCTTCTAAACACAGATATGAATAAAATCGTGGAGTTTGCTACATGTGTAAGTGCTGCTGCAGTTGTGATTTAAATAAAGTATTGTATGAAAGTCTTTCTACAAATGTAGAATATCGTTATCGTTATCATATTTAACCATTTACTATGAATTTTATATAATTTGCGAACATAGATAATTAAATGTATATCAGACGATGTCATTACGATGTTGTGCTGTCAGCCAATCATTGCATTGCTGATCATGATTTCAAGGATTGATAGATCTGCCTTCCGCAACAAACACTGCAATCTCAGATCAGTTCAGCCAGACATTTTAATCTGATTTGCGAACTTATTTGAAGAACCAAATAAGCCAGAGATCAGTTATCAAGATTAAAAGATCCAGGATCTGCCAAATCATCTTAGATCGTTTACGCGAGGTACGAAGAACGAACCCCAGGACTCAAGCCAACAACTTCTTTGTTTACGCTTTGCCCAAAAGCATCGGACGTTTGGTTTTCAGTTGTGATCTTTTTCAGTCGGCTGTCATTCGTTTGGTCTGTTCATGAGCAGCTTTTTGGTCCAGACGTGAGCCAATATCACAGTAGACTTGGTGTGTTCCAGCCTTAAATGCTGCTGAAGTCGAAATGAAAAACAGGATTGTAATGTGAAATCTACATACAGAAATTGTTAAAATGCTGCAGAAGAAACTCTTGTTTATTTTGATGCTTTCTTTACATTTAGATTCTAAAATTTTATAAAAAAAAAAACAGATAGCCTAAAAATCTCAGAATTGACTTGTGATGTTTTTTCCTGTGGAACAAATTACCAAAATTGATCAAGGAAATAAAAGATTTAAGGAGGTTTAAAAAAAGTAATCAAAAGATGGTTGTTTGATGAGGATAATTAGTTTGCATGGTGGACGATGATGTTTTATTTTATATGTTACTTGATTGTGAATAGGGTTATAGCTGGAAGGCCACATGCGTAGGACATATACTGGATAAGTTGACTATTTGTTCCACTGTGGCGATCCCTGATTGATAGATGGACTAAGCCGAAAAGAAAAATGAATGAATGAAGGAACGTATTTGTGAATTATTTTGTTCCTGTTTTAAAATGTATGAGGTACTGTTTGTTTTATGCATCATCTGTATTTTAAAGCCATTCTTTGTTTTATTTAACATCGAGGACCGCAATGGAAACAAGCCCAGGGCTTTTTGTTTTTATTCTCAACAGTTTTTATTTCAAAATGTATGGGACACTTGTACAGCTTGTGTAAAATCTGTCAAATAAAATTCAATTCAATCCCGTACTGTCTTGTTTTAAAAGTAGCACAAAAATATGTAAAAATGGTCATTATCAACTTGACCGGAATAAACGGTGACCGAGAACCAGATGTTTAATATTTCTTTTTATTGACTTTCGGATAGATGAAACTGGTTGAAGTAGATCTGCTTCTGTTTGGAGGAGGAAGTGACTTCATTAGACGAGGAAGAAGCTCCTAACGGGATTTACAGTGTCACTTTGAAACAAAACAATGTGTCATTTCTTATAATGTCGCATCGTGTGTTCTTTGTCTGTTTGTGGACTTTGAAGCTCAGTTTTTAACTGTGGGCGACGTGTGTTTGCATCAGTGTTTGGAAGCTTTGATAAAGTTCTTTCATGTCTTATTTCGAAGAGTTTATTATATTTGGGGACACCCACACAGACTGGCGCTTTCTCTTTCGCTCTGATTCATTCAGCTGCTCTTGAACTGAAAGGTTCAGGCTTACTGGCTTCATCCAGCTCAGAATAGAAGAGTCTCTCACCTGGTCGGTCACCGCGTCTATATATTTGTGCTTGTTAAAGAGACTTTTTTTTTGTTTGTTTGTTTAATCATGGTGTGCTTTTTTTAAACCAAACCAATACCTTGGCCATAAGCTGCCGTCGAATCAAACCGTTTGGATCATTGACATTTTCTTGCAGTAAATTTATAAAATATATTTATTTTTTGTATCATCTGTTATTAATGTTATATTGTTATAATTATGTAATATGTATGTGTGTGTCATTTCTTATTGAAATATGAAGTTGTTATGATTAAAGAATATGTTTTTATCTATACTGATTATGGTATGAAATAGCCATGCGTTGCAGATATGCAATAAATAAGCAAACAAACATCTTGCATAAAATCCTAGCTATAATATTCTGAGCATTTAAATATATATATTTTATCATTATTTTTTTTTTTACAAACTTAGGAAAAATATACAAACAAGTAAACAAATTAATACAATCAGGTTAAGAGCTAAATTAGCACCATAGAATTACACTGAAATAAATGTGTGCAAATTAGTTTCTATGTGTTGAATTTAAATACATTAAATTTAGTAATGTTCAACTTAATTTGTTTGTTTAAATTCAGCCCAAATAAATTGTTTACAATTACTTAATTAAAAAAATTAGTTTTCCCAGTAATGGATTGCAGCTGGAAGGGCATCCGCTGCTTAAAACATGTGCTGGATAAGTTGGTGGTTCATTCCGCTGTGGTGACCCCAGATTAGTAAAGGGACTAAGCCGAAAAAGAAAATGAATGAATGAAAAAATGTAGTAAATCCAAGGAATTATCTTTGAATCAGTTTTTTCAGTGAACATTTTCTTTTGCGGTGTGAATGCTTGGCGTGTGTGATTTATTATCATCAAAAATATGAAAATCGCAGAATTTCAATGTTGAAATGAAACATTTATTTGTAATGGAAATCTGTTGTAACATGAATCGATCAATTTAGTTCCTTGTTAAATAAAAAAATAAATACGATTAACATCACTTTTCTCAATTTTATATATATATATATATACTATATATATATTTTTTTTGTATTATATAGTTTACTTGAAACAATAAGTGTATATATGTATGTGTATATGTGTATTTATATATATGTGTATTTATAAATGCTATATTGATCTTGCCATGAAATATTTTTTCCTGGTGTGAATGCATGCAGTGTGTTATTTCTAACATGTTCCAAAAACAAAGATTTGTCAAAATGAATTTCATTAAAGATTTGTCAAAATGACATGTTTAAGTGTTTAAAAAGGTCACTTGCGCTCACCAAGGTTGCATTTATTGACTAAAAAACAAAAGCTATATATTTTTCGATAGTCTACAGAACAAACCATCATTATACAATAACTTGCCTAATTACCCTAACCTGCCTAATTAACCTAGTTAAGCCTTTAAATGTCATTTTAAGCTGTATAGAAGTGTCCATCCATCCATCCATCCATCCATCCATCCATCCATCCATCCATCCATCCCTCCATCCCTCCATCTCTCTCTCTCTCTCTCTCTCTCTCTCTCTCTCTCTCTTTCTCTCTCTCTCTCTCTCTTTCTCTGTGAATTATATATATATATATAATTATTATTATTATTTTTTTTTTTTTTAGACATCAACTTTTTTTTTTCTCAAATATATTTCTTGTAGTTTACTTTTAAATATGAATAAAACTAAGAGATCCCCAAAGCAGTGTTCTGTTATGTCAGGTATTCGTTTTTCAGAATTGTTTTAATACATTTTTGTTGGTACCCACTTTCAAATGACATTCTTCACATTTAAAAAAAACAAAGTAAATCACAAGAAGAATAAATGGCATTTACTTTCTCTGATGTCAAACATAGATTTATTACATCTTTTCATAACATGAGTTTTGATATTTCCATGCCACTACTGTGGCAAGAATTGCCGTCGTGAAAAAAAAAGAAAGTCATACAGGTATTAAATGACATGAGTGAGTAAAAGCTGATCTGGCTGAAATATCACAGCTTTCATAATCACACATTTACAGTCCATAGTGTGAGAGGATTTGACAAGCTTGAAGATTCTGACGGCTCTTTCCAATAATATACTTTTTCAAACAAGTGTCATTCAATCAAAATCCAGTTTCCCCTCCATCTATTATTAATCAAGCCATTACCTCAGTCCATTCAGCAGATCTGACGTTAACACACTACTCTTGCCTCTTAAAGCGCTTCCTCGGCGGCGCTGCATCGGCCCTCGGAGTGTGTTTAATAAAAGTGTATTCTCTCTGTCTCTTTTAGATCGTTGTGCGGTTGGCGGTGTTCAGTTGCAGTCAGTGCAGTCATGGCCACAGCTATATCGTGACACAGAGGGACATGGTGAGTGCAGTTACATATCTTATTTTCACGCCTGCGTTAGCACATCCATGTCCGACAACAGCTGGGATGTGTTTACGTGTGTCAGACACTAGCGTTCAAAAAGTCTGGGAGTGTGTCATGCATTTCTGGTCAGGTCTTGTGATTTGTTAAGGCTGTGTGTATTTGATGTAAATACTGTAAATGCAGTAATATTGTGATTTTTTTTTAGTCTACTTTAAGAATTAAAGTAATTGTTTTTGCTTTGAAGAGGTTTTGAAATGACATATTTAAAAATATTTCTGGTATGGTAAAGCTGAATTTCCTGCATTATTACTTTGTTTCTTCATGATTCTTCATAAATCTTGATATTATACTGAGTGGGTGCAGAAAAACAGTCGTACTGCTTAATATTTCTGTGAAAACTTTGAGTAGAACAGCATTTATGAGAACTAGGGCTGCATGATAATTGGAAAATCTGACATTGCGATTTATTTTGTTTTGCTACAATATCTATTGTGATATGAATATAATTTCATTATATTTGCATCACTCTATAAAAAGATCTGTAAAAATATAGACTTTTGAAGCCCCATTTTAAGTTTTTTTTTTTTTTTTTTTTTTTAATATATATTTCCCAAATGATGTTTAACAGAGTAAGGGAATTTTCAAGGTATGTCTGATGATATTTTTTCTTCTTCTGGGGAAAGTCTTATTTGTTTTATTTCGACTAGAATAAAACCAGTTTTAAATTCAAAATTATTAGCCCCTTTAAGCTATACATTTTTTAGATATTTTAAATCATAAAAAAAACATATTTTTTAAACCATCGTTATACAATAACTTGCCTAATTACCCTAACCTGCCTAGTTAACCTAATTAACCTAGTTAAGCCTTTAAATGTCACTTTAAGCTGTATAAAAGTGTCTTGAAAAATATCTAGTCAAATATTATTTACCGTCATCATGGCAAAGAGAAAATATATCAGTTATTAGAAATGAGTTATTAAAACTATTGTTTATAAATGTGTTGAAAAAATCTTCTCTCCGTTAAACAGAAATTGGGGAAAAAATAAACAGCGGGGCTAATAATGAGTGTAACAGATCACAAATCTCATGTTTCGTATCAAAAATTTCACTGCAAAAACCATTGGTTTTAACAAACAGAACTTAGAACCTGTAATTTTAATACAGATGAAGAAGGAACCAGCTGAAAAAAAGAAAACAGTCAATTCGAAAAATGATCTTTGCTACTGTCGATGATAATGCTAAATACAGAAATGTAACATCTTGTACAACAGATCATATTTATTTTCAATAAATGATTCAACAATTTGCTCACAAAATATAGGTGCATCATTTTTGAAAACCTATTCAGTGACATAAATTTTTGGTGGTTGTTTTTTGCCACCTTCTGCTTAAACAATGTAATTGCAACAACATTCACCAGCGTCAAGTTTCATTAAGCAGTGATTTTAATCTTTACCATAAACATCAGTATTTCTGAACTATAACCTGTTCTCTCAGTTCTTCTGTGTTATTTAATTGTTTGTAACAAACTGAAAAAGTGTAAAAACTGAATCTCTCTTGATCAAATGCAGATTTAAATGCAGCGCTTCGAAGATTTAATAAACATATGCAATTTATTATCATTTATCATGCATGTCATGTGGGTTTAATGTTTAATGTTTAATTGTACAGCTTTACACTGAGTGCATTAATGCAGGCTTAACAAACAGTGACAGATAACACAACAATTTCATTAATTTAGATCAACATAAAATGAAATAAATTACAAGCATATATGAACACGACAGAGCCAAAATAGAAGTTAAAGAAGTAAATGGTGCTTTATTTTAACTACTCAGATACAAACATTTAACAATCAAACTTAAACTTAAAATAACATGGTCATCATTGTATAAATAATTTTACACAATAATATTAAAATAATGTTTAATATTTTTCTAATAATCTTTAATAAATCTAATCCTGCGACGTGATTATTGCAGATGCACACATTGAGATATTGATGTTTTTGATAAAGAAATTTAATTAAAAAGACCTTTTACTAACCTCATTTAATTTATTTGTATGTATTTATTTAACAAAAATGTACAGAAGCTGTAATGTTTATGTTAGCAATTCCATGCAAATGTCAAACTTGCCTTGAAAAAATAGTTTTCACCAAAATAGCAAAAACCCTATTTACGTTTTTTGAGTAGGCTTGTTTATGACAATACTTCAATAAAAAAAGTCTCTGTCAATGTTTTCAAACAGTATATTTGATTTACCAAACTCACACACGATCACATTTTAAAATAATAGTCCATTAGTTAATGTTAACGTATTTACAAACATGAATAAAAAGTTAAATGATTTAAGTTAAATTACTTCAGTACATAGACACGTAGATGGAGGTCGTCGGAAGTGTCTCACTCTGTTTAAATGAACGGTCGCTTGTCGCTTTGCCCCTTTGTCGCTCTCTCATATGTCACTCATAGTGTGAAGGAGGCTTAATAGTTCATCAGTACAAACTTTTAAAGACATGTTTACTGATGCAGCACAAAATATAAATATATTTTTAAAAATATAAACATTTTTAATTCAACCATTTTATCTGATCTTTATATAAAATTACTAATATTTATCTTGTTAACTTGTTAAATGTTTAATATAGATTTATAAGCCAATGAAGCTGATATAGCAATAAACTTAAATGCATCTACAATTTTAGGTCATTTTTTCAAAATATTACATAATATTTAAACATTTTATTTTTATTTAAAAATTACAACCTATGTAATTTAAGGCCAAGGTTTCATGATATTGTGTTATATTATTACACACCTGGTGGCTGTTTAAGTCAGTTGAGGGTTCAGTGATACGTTTGGGTTCGTTGAATTGGGATATTTTTGGACCACTTGTGCTTTTGCAGACATCCTTGACCGGCTGAAGATTTGTGCTGATCATTGCAGCCATTGTTCATGACCTTCGTTTGCACAGGTGGACTGTTCCGACAAGGCGATAAAGCTCTAGGAATAGTTTGAGGAACAGTAGGCTGGCTTTAAGTTCAGAAACATGAACTCTTGTTCACCAGACTTGAACTGAATCTGTAAAGCACCTTTAGATACAGTTTCAATAGTTTGTTTTAGGTACAAATCCTCTACACGTGGGTTAATACCATGCATTTGTGGTAGAGCTGCCTGCTTAATTTTATTTGTCGCTTACTTGCTGATTTATTTATTTATTTATTTTTTTTAAATGCAAAGAATGTGTCCCACTGTCCATAACGGATGGTCAGTAACAAGTGATCTAAGTGGTTACAGTACATTGAGCAGGATATTCAAATGCTCACCCACCTGTTATTCTTTGACCAAGTTGTGTGTTGCATTGGGCAGAACATGATGAAAATTTCTTACGTGAGATTGGCGACAGTGCAGATGAATATCAAATATTGCAAATTAGAAAAGGTTGGGCAGTTAAATCATGCTACTGTAGGTAACGTTTAGTTAGCAATAATTCTCCAGTACCTATAGCGGTAACATCAGAGCTTATCGATACTTTGGTCTTTAGTTAATTAGCACCGGTTTCGGTATCCATCCCTACCAATCAGTCTATTATCTTTTTAAGATATGCACTGTTTCAAAGCTAAACGGTATCGCTGTGTTCATTACATGACAGATGGAGGCGCTGTTGCACTCGAATCATATGTTTTACATATTTCGCATGAATTTCGACTTTTTGATGACTTGCTGTAAAACAATTATTGCTTGCTTTAATAATTACAGCATAATAACAGCTGTAATAATAAAACAAAATAAAATAACCACATTTGTTAACAGTAAAGTTTTATTGACCATGTGGAGTCCTGGGGCGTCACTTTACCAGTGTTGCCATGACAGCACAGTAGTGCAATTGCAATCAGCAGGAGCAAGCATACTACAGAGTTGTTCTGTCTGTGCATTATTTGAGTGAACTTTACTTTTCTGTCAAGCATGTGCAAGACATGCATGGATAAGTATGGACCTTTTTCTTCAATGCGGAAGTGCGCTAGTTTTGCGATTTTGTTTTAGAACTTCCGATTCAGCTGCCTATGGGAGTAATGACTAGGAATAATAAACCGCAGAAAACGTTCAAACTACTTGCTCTACAATTAAATGTTTGCATGATTATACAGACAAAGCAGAATCATGTAATAAGAAAATATCAGTTTGCAACATCAAGCAGTGTAACGAGCTGTTTTTAACGTCTGGAAGTGAATTAGACTGGAAGTCTCAGGCCAAAAAGATTCAAATGGCTGCGCCCGCTCGTACACAAAGAATAAGGTAATACATGTACATGTGCGGAATATTGAGCTATTTTGATCTTTGACCTGTACATCTTAAGCTGTTCTTGAGCTTTGGTCAGCGCAGCAACAATATGCCCTTTCTTGCTGTGTAAGCCATTGAAAAGAATGGGTTTCATAGCGCATTACTTTCCACGTCTGACGTGAAAGCCACAGTGTAGCCTTTTTTTTTCCGGGCTTATATTGTCAAGTTTTTCTCTTTCAGCCATAAAAACAAAATTTACAAACGATATGTTGTGGCAGAAAATTTGGTTTATCCATAATGCATGTTCATCCACTACAGTGGAGATGACGATCGAGTATGGTGTCTCCTAAATCATCTCTTAAGCCCACAAGTGACAAAATCACTAGTTTATTATTCTGTTATTAAAATGTTTAATGTGGGTTTTCCCCTCTTATGGGTTTTCCCTTAATCATTTTTTTCCTGCCAATGTGCTGTGGCAAGCTTTGTGTGCATGCTTGGTTGCTTATTAGCCTGTGTAGGCAATTAAAAGCTCATTATTATGATTTAAATGGTTTATTAATGAACGTTTGATCAGTTGTCTAATTGCTTAATATGAATGACTGCTAATAAATCAGTAGATTCTGTCGTTGAGGGCAGCCTTAATTCATGGAATGCTGTTTAAAATGCTTGGTCAGGAATTCCTGCTTTTGGTATTTTTGCATTAAAGAGGTTATCAAAGCTGACCTTCATGTTATCTATTTGGCATGTAGGCTCATGTAGAATTATGACAGGTAGATATTGTGCGCTGGGGCCATTTTTCAGGCTGATCTGCTGGATCGTGCAGTGTTTCCTCTGTAGGAGTTCAAATAGATGATAGGTGAAAATACAGGCATAGCCTTCTTGAAGCAGACCTTTATTTGTATGTGATGGGTGAATTTGCATATCTCTTTTGATTCCTTTTAAACGACAGTCTAATTTCTAAGCGGACCAGAACAAAGTATATATATTTTACATTTTTTTAATTTACACTGATTTATACTTCCGAGTTGTGTTTGTTTTGCTCTGCAATAAGACTTCCGAAATACTAGCTGGCAGTAGGTTTTTATGTTCCTCTGTGTCGTTTCTTCACGCATGTTTTGATTTTTCTGAACGCTACGTTAATGTACAAGCAGTTAAAACTCACTCATTCTGAGGTGGAAATTGGCAGACGTGCAACAACTTTAATCATAAGGTAAACACAAAACAACAGTTTCCATCAAGAACTTCTCCATGGGATTCGACACTTGTAAACACTTGCTTTAACCGATTTATGCGACTCTAGGTCCGGCCTACTCTGATCACAGCTACAAAGCCGACCAATCACAGAGCTTGCGCTATGCATCATTGCGACATGTAGTTAAAATATTTTTGAGAGGTGCATGTCAGCGTACCTTAAGGCTTGTAGCTGACGCTGATCGACCAGCTTGTATTTTTGTTTATTTTGTATTTCATTATTTGAATGTGTATTGGTGTATTTTGATGTTACAATTGTCGGTCATGTGATTCCCTTTGATTGATCTTAACCTGCGAGAGTTGGTATGGACCGCATAGTGAGATCTCAATGCCGACACATGTTAAATGATCCTGATTGTTCTACTTTGTTTGTATATTATTTGTTTATTTTGATGTCCTTTAGATTGTGTTTGTGTGAAACATTTGGCTTGTTTGTTTATCTTTCTAGTTTTTACTGTGTTCAATACTTACACTATGTACAGTTGCCTTAAACCGGGCCAAAGCACGCTTGTCCCCCCTCCCGTCTCCCCTGACAGCACACACTCACATTATATTCAGGCCTGGGCACGCTTACGTCATTGTTGATGTGCTGTTCAGGAAGCGCTCTCGCTCAGGATATTTCTTTAGTTATATTGTTTTAGTGATTTGATATGCAGTGACACGCAGTCAAATATTTCGCCGAACAGATCAGCCACTTTTGACGCTCTTAAACAAAGTCCTCAAAGTCATAAACAAAATAAAGTCCTCGTGCTGCAGGAGTTAGGAGGTTTGCTGAAGGTGCGCAGCTTTCGTGCAGTGAGGGGTTTGCGTCTTTAATAATCTACGACAGTTTTCGTTCATTGAACAGAAAGGATGGTTAATAATAACTCTTTCTATATGAAACAGTCCCTTAAAAGTTACGTTTTGCTTTCAGTTTCGGGCTCAGGCACGTTTTGCACTCACACACAAGCGTACCGCGCCAAAGCCCAAGTGAACCCCGCTCTGGCACACCTCTTCCAACTGGGCCAGGGCCTGCCAAGTGAACCGTGCCTGAGCCCGATTCAGAGCACTCACACTTCTAAAATGATCCGGGAAACGGGCCTGGGCACGGTTCGGATAGCATAGTGTGAGTAGGCCCTAAATGAAACGCATGGACATCAGTATAGGGTTGCAACAACGATTGGCTGAAGCCAACGCTGATGTGCACCTCTAAAAAATGTACCTACACGTTACAACAATGCAGAGCGCAAGCTCTGTGATTGGTTGGCTTGGTAGCAGTGGCAAGTGTGGGCAAGACCGAGAGCCGCGTGAACCCAATAGTGCGAGTGTTTACAAGTGTACTTCAGATGTAAACTTTTGTTTTTTCTACACCTTATTATTAATGTTGTTGCATGTCCGCCGGCTCCTGCCTCAGAATGAGCGAGTTTTAGCTACTTGTACATTAAGGCAGCGTTCAGAAAAAACAAAACACCCATCAAAAAACTCGACAAAGAGGAACATAAAAGCCAGCTAGCATTTCGGAATTGTTATTGCATAGCAACACAAACAGCTTGCAGAAGTATAAATGACTACGTCCAAGGCAGGCGCCGTGGTCACGCCAATCACTGCATGCAGAAGTATAAACCAGCCTTTAAGCAAACAATATTACAGGTGTGAATAGATCGTGCCCAACTGAGCCTGGTTTCTCTCAAAGTTTTTTTTTTTTTTTTTTTTTCCCTCCGCTGTCGCCTCTGGCTTGCATGCTTCAGGATCTATAGAGCTGCGCATCGTTGGATTTGCTCTTCAATATTTGGACTCTCAGTAGTGATTATTAAACCACACTGAACTGAGCTAAACTGAACTTAAACACTACAAATTGAATTACACTGTTCCTATTTACTATTTACTATGACCTTTTATGTGAAGCTGCTTTGACAATCTACATTGTATAAGCGCTATACAAATAAAGGTGAATTGAATTGAAAAGTGTGAATAGACTGAAAGACAGAAATGGATCTAAATGCACTGACAATCCCCAGTAAATATACTTTCAGCTGATACTGCTGTTTTAGGATCAGGGAATCCTTTTCTGTAAGACTGATTTAACCATCTAAACTCTTACAATTAACACGTTCATATTTAGAAAGTGAATTGTATCATATTTTCAGGTTAATTAAAACATTGCAACGGCCTTCAAGCACCAATAAACTGAAATATTCATAAGCAGCACTCGCTGAATGGTAATTCGGTGTAAATCATTAAATAAGGATTTATTTAATACTAATTAAAATACAGATTGATTTAACTGAGAAAGAGACACACGATTAAATTAGTTTGACTCTTGTTCTTTTACAGTGAGACCAGTGTTTGTTTTCTGTCTGCCTCTCTTTCTATCTGTCTACCTCTCTCTTTGTATAGCCGTCAGTCTTTCTCTCCTTCGGTCTCTGTCTGTTTGTCCATCTTTATCTCTTTTTCTGTCTGTCTGTCAGTTCGTCCCACCATTTTTTTTTTTGTCTGTCTTTGTATGTCAATCTCATTTTCTTTCTCTCTTTATGTCTGTATCTCTATTTCTGTGTGTCTGTCTGTCTGTCTGTCTGTCTGTTCATCTCACTCTTTTTTTTTTTTTTTTCTCTGTCTTGGTATGTCTGTCTCATTTTCTTTCTCTCTCTATGTCTGTTTGTCTCTTTCTGTCTGTCTTTTTTCTGTCTGTCAGTTTGTCTGTTCGTCTCACTGTTTTTGTCTGTCCGTCTTTGTATGCCCATCTCATTTTATGTCTGTCTGTCTGTTTTTCTCATTTTGTCTGTCCATCTGTCTCTTTTGTCTGTCACCATTTCTATCTGTATGTCTCTTTCTATCAGTCCATCTGTTTTTTTATTTGTTCATCTGTCTGTCTCTTTTTGCTGTCTGTCTGTCTCTCTCGCTCTCTTTCGGTCTGTCTTTCTATCCAATTGTCTGTTTTTTATATCAGTATTTTCTGTTTATCTCCCTTTGTCTTTCCATCTTTGTCCATCTCTCGTTTTCTGTCCGTCTGTCTCTGTTTGTGTTCATTTCACTATGTTAGTTTTTCTGTCTGTTTGTCTGTTTTTTTTGTCTGTCCGTCTGTCTCTTCTCTGTCTCCCTTTTTGTCTGTCTATCTGTACGTCTGTCTTTCTATCGATCAGTCTGTTTTTATTTCTGTCTGTCTGTCTTTGTCCATCTCTCATTTTTGCCCTGTTTGTCTGTATTTGTGTTTCTCACTCTGTTTGTTTAGTCTTTTTGTCTGTCCATCTGTCTCTTATGACTGTTTGTCTTTGTCTCTTTCTGTCTGTCTCTTTTTCTATTGGTCTGTTTTTGTCTGTCTATATCCATTTCTGTTTTTCTGTCTGTCCTTCTGTCTTTCTGTCTTTTTTTTCTGTCATTTTTTTCTGTCTGTCTGTCTCGTTATGTCTCTCTGTATGTCTTTTCGTCTGTCTCTCTTTCTATCTGTTCCTGTTTTTTGTCGGTTCATCTGTCTCTATCTGTCTGTCTTGTCCATCTCTCGTTTTGTCTGTCTTTGTTTCTGTATGTCTGTCTGTCTCATTCTGTCTATTTGTCTGTCTGTCCCTTTCTTTGTTTTGCTCCTTTTTTCTGTCTGTCTGTTTATCTCTCTTCGTCTGTCCATCTGTCTCTTTTGTCTGTCTGTTTCTCTTTCTATCGGTTCATTTTTTTTCTTCTATCTTTGTCACTTTCTGACTGTCACTCTGTCTCTCTCTTTATTTCAGTCTGTCTGTCTGTCTGTCTGTCTGTCTCTCTGTCTGTCCATCTCTTGTTCTGTCCATCCAACTGTCCATCTGTCGGTCCATCCTTCATCCTTCCATCCATCCTTTCGTTCTCTCTTTCTCTATCTGTCTGACTGTTCTTAATCTATTAATTAGAAACCAGTACTTTTTAGCATCCCTACTAGTTGCGTTTGATCCACCTTTACATATAAAAGATTCTGTAAATATGGCTTTCATCACATGCAGAGAATAGATCAGATCAGAGGTGTTGGTCTTGCTGCTGGAGATCCGCTTTCCTGCAGACCTGAGCTGTGGCCGTAATTAAACACACACCTGAAAGAGCTAATCAGGGTCTTATAAATGACTTGTAAATTAAAGTCAGGTGTTGAAGCGCATCTCTGCTGGAAGAAACATCTGCAGGTGCGGGACGAGCTCCTTCTGACTGATAAATGGACTAATTACATGAAGTCACTTAGCAGTTCATGAGCACGCTGTGTTTATGGTGGCCCTGTTTCTGTACATCTCTGCATCAGTCCTGTGGTGTGAAACCATATCATAACCAGCTATCATGTAAAGAATCCTGTTATTTCCACATTAAGCCGTGGTCATACTGCACTTTTTGCCCCATAGGCTTCCGTTCATATGCATGCGAATATGACAGACTGGAAACGCAGGCTCGTGTGACAAGTTTTGCAGTTAGCCGTGTTGGAAAGTTTAAGCTTGGTGAACTCTGACCTGTGAAATCACATCATGTGAGCCCAATCGAAGATCAAAACGTGACCTTTCTTTACAGAAATTTAAAATATGGACCAATAAGTGTTGTGATGTGTTAGCGATTGGTGCTTCATTTGATTCAGTTTTTGATTCGATTCATGAATTGATTCCTATGGACTTCAATTTGATAACAGATTTTATACGGATGCTATTGATATTTTTTGTGGGTGTTATTACTTTAGGTAATTATTAGATAACTTGTATTACTATAGCTGGTTTTTAATTTTAATTTCTTTTTGTAATTTGAATTAATTTTTTGTTTATAATTCTTTTTGTTTTTAAGTATTTTTTTTCTTAGTTAATTTCCTTTAGTTATTTAGGCAACACTTTAATTTTAAGTAGGGCAGGGTGATTAATCAAAAAGTAATTGAAATTAACATTCAGAACCTATAATCCAGGGGTCGGGAACTTTTTTTCAGCAAAGAGCCATTTCTGATTTTTTTGCCAAATGCATTTTTTAAAGAGCCATTGGTAATATATAAGCATCACATGATGAGCAGGTCCATGTATTAAGAAAGGATAATTTAGAGATTTTTTTTTTCTTTTCACCATCAACACTCTTGAATGTTGTTTGAATTTACGTGCACAAGGTTACCATAGAAATGTAAGTTGCATAACCTTTATTGGTGTCCGATTCAAGTTAATCCACAGCACTGCACATGCGCATTGGTTGAAATGTCCTTTTATTCTTATTCATTTTGCTGTAAAAATATACAATAAAAAGATAGTTTTAATTATATCTTCAATAGGAAACTGATTTTTAGTGACAGTATAATTTTTTTATTGAAGGGAAACAGCTGGAGAGCCACATATTTTTGGTCAAAGAGCCACATGTGGCTCCCGAGCCATAGATTCCCTACCCCGGCTATAATCGATCAATTTTTCCAGGTAAATTTTTTTTCAATTATTTTCCCTACCATGTGTGGAGTCACGTGGGCCCCCTCTGTTAAGGCTGAATTATATTATATTATATTATATTTTATTTTATTTTATACTTGTTATATTATTATTTGATATTATACTTCGCATATCCGCGCACCTCTCAAAAAAGCCCTAATTTTAAACATTCTCATTTATATTTAATATTTGTGTATATATATGTAGTTGACTTATAATGTGTAACCAGTTGAACGCAAAATTATTCAGCCTCATGTGAAATTGTAATTATTTTTCAAATATTTCCCAAGAGACATGTAATAGAGCAATGAAGTATTTACAGTTTCTTCTGAAGAAAGTTTAATACTAAAAATAATTAAAAATAAAAAAATAATTAACCTAACTTGTCTAGTTAAACTATTTAACCTAGCTAAACCTTTCAATTGTACTTTAAACTGAATGCTAGTATCTTTTAAAATAACTAGAAAAATATTATGTACTGTCATCATTTCAAAGAAAATATGATTTAGTTTATAAAAATTAGTTATTAAAACCATTTCATTTCACATCACAAAATGTAAAAATCTCGCCATTAAACAACCCATGGGAAATATTTTAATTAGGGATGCATCAATATTGATTTATTTTTATTTTTTTGTCTGATATTGATAACTCTTTAGATTTAAAGGCTGATAACTGATGTGTATAGGCAGATTAATATAAATATTTCAAAATGTTATATTTTTATACAGGGAACAACAGTTTTTATTTTTATATATTCATAAAAGTTTGAACTGATCTGAATAGCCTACTCAAAGCAAAAAAAGCTATGATTTCAAAATTGCTAGGTGATTATAAAGACCTATATTCACGATTTCACATAAATCAGCATGCCAAAAATAAATTATTTCCTTTTCTTGGCATAGCAAATTAACATGCAACTTGATTGTTGCAAAGAAATAAAAGGTTAAATAAAAAAAATTAGAAAAAAAAACATATTTTAAATAAAATGAAAGAACAAAGAACTAAAACTAGCTCAAATGTTCTTAAATAAAACGTCCTACAGTAATGAACGTGTACAAATGTGTAATGTCCAAAAAAGTGTTTTGAGAGGTGTTTTGACACCATACAAGCGAATAGCTGAACACAAATTGTATTACTTTTAGAAAATTGTTGCAATATCTCGTTTGTCAGGGGGGGCATGCATGAAATGTTCCTGAATGAAAGTGATAGTGCCAAACTGCAGATAAAGTCGACAAATGAAAAATGAAACACCCGAAATCACATGAAACTCCAGAGGAAATGTGAATAGTGCAGCGACGCAATGACGTTAATCGAATTATGTGCTATAACATATAAAACAGGATCATGAAAGGAACATTTCAAAAGCAACTCATGCAAACGCATGAATTTTATTATTGTCTTAATTAGATTAAGGCAAAAAAATCGATTACTGATGTCCATGTAAACGTAGTCAGTGTGAGGAAAGCTCTGTTATAGTGGACTGGACAAGTCTGAACAAGTTCAACCCACACATGTTAGAGGCAGGCACTTCTGTACTATTCTCGGCTTAAAGATATCGGCATAATTTTGATATCGGACCGATAACGATAATATTAAAAATAGCATTTATCGGCAGATATGGTCACCGATGTATCGTGTTCATCCCTAATTTTAAAAATGCTAAAAAAGCTTATAGAAAGGCTCGGCTAAAGCTTTAAGACTAGTTACATGCATGTTTCTCTCTACTTGGCACATTACATATATTTATTACACATTAATCATTGTTTTAGTGTTTTACTTCTTTTCCTTCTTTTGCACATTTGTGTAGACCTTCATCTGCCAGGAACCAAAAAGTATTTATACAACTTAGAGACACTTCAATGTAATATTTGAAGAAGTGTCTGTACATTGAAACATAACTGTATCTGGAGTCTGGCATTAGCGGCGCTGGAGGTCATGAGTTCCATTCATGCAGCGCAGTGTATAGGTTGAATTCACTGCTATGCTTTTGTGTAAAAGCATCTGCCAGATGACTGAACGTCTGGACGGCTAGTCAGTCTGCGACAGCACTGCAGCTAGTCGATAATCTACAATTGACAGGCCGATCTGCTTGTTTGTGTCTTTGTCACCACAGACAGTCGGCCAAAAACGGACGGTCAGTGTAGATTTATTTCCTATTGATCACTTGTACGCTCTTAATGACATTTGCATGTGTCTAGCCTTTTTATAAGGAATGAAAACATTTCTTCATAACCCTCCAACTCGCTTCAGATTGATGGATTTTATGTCGACTGTTTGTTCTGGCTGCCGTATCCAGCAGTAAATTATACTGTCTCTTTAGCCGTCGTTATTATATTAACAGAAGCTACATCTAATACCAATTTCAAATGCCGTCTGTATTGGTAAAGACGAGGATTTGGATGCAAAAACCACAGCTAGCCTTAAATGACTATATTTATTTATTTATTTCCACCCAATGGCAATGGCTTTCAAGGTTATAGCAGCTCTTTTTGTCTGTGTGAAGAAAAATCGGAGAAATCCTTTTCACCATGATGCCGCACGCGAGTGTGTTCGGGCCCACACGTCTCCTACACACATGCACAGTCTCTTTATGATTTATAAGTGGGAGTATACAGCCCTTGAGCCATGCAAAATGGAAATGGAGTTAAGGAAGCTTTGCTTTAACTGAATAAGGGTGGCAGGACCTCTGCCGTAAACAGCCCATTACACAGTTCATATAGTCATTTAAGCCTCACGGCTCTGTGGCGTCCAGCTTGTGTGTGTGTTTGTGTGTGTGTGTGTGTGTGTGTTATGCACCTCCTGCTATTTCTCTATTTGCCTGTTTGTGTTCCTGATGATGCCCTGTAGTCGTACCAATGGCCGGATGCATCCCGAGTGCCTTTCTGTGTAGCCTTGATACTGCTGTGCTGGTTTGGAGGTAATGGATCGTAGAAATATACAGTGAAAAGATTTGATCTGCTTGTGTAGCACTGAGCAATACAGATGGAGCTTGCTGGCTGTTGAATCTTTTTACTCCGTCTCTGTTTACATCTTCTACACATTTTAGTTATAGTCCCAGGGTTAAACTAGTAATGATTGCTATAGTTTTAATGTGATTGAAAGAAGGAATCTAAGTGAATAACTAAGTTTGAATTAGGGCTGTGCAATATATTGTGTCTTCATTGATGTGGCCACATGCACATCTGCAATAGTCACAGGATATGCAGGAAATGCAATGTCGAGTCTGAATTGAAGTTGACCAGAAGCTACAGAACACGTGATTTAAACCCGCTAGGTTTAACCACACTGTAAAAAAATTATTAGTTAACTTTGACCCAATCCCAAATTTTTTTTTAACCTTCAAATTTTTCCTCTTAGAATTGGGACAGCACTACACAACACCTGCACACGTCATCAGATGTCATCGCGATCTCTTGCTTCACATGAGATGGACAATTGCGACCGCTGTAGTGATTCCAGTTGCGTTATTTTTTTGGTATTCATCTTTAGGAAATCTCTGAAGGCATATACTGTATCATGTTAGCATAACGATCTAATGTGGCAATAAGCTCGTAACTCTACTGTGCATTTGCACTCTGGCCATATTCATTTATCTAAACACCTGAAAACAACATTACCATTATACAAGACACCGCAAAAAGCTCAAATCCAGCCCTTCCCCTTAGCCCTACACCTTCAAGCTAAAGACAATTGGGACAGCCCTACCCCTTCACGTGGACAATCAAAACGATGAGTAAGGGGAAGGGCTAAGGGGTAGAATTGGGCCTTTATATAAAAAAGTGATTTTGCAGAATTATTAAAATTAAGTCAACTTAACAGTTCCAAGTTACAAAAGGTTCACTTATTCTTAAGTCAACTTGTTGCTTTAAGGCAATGGTTTTTCTCACCTTAAGTAACTAATGACTTTTTACAGTGCATAACAGAGTGAAGGTTTATCATTTGCAATGTGTTTATACGGTCTTGAACTGAGTTTTAAAAATGTGGGGCCCAAAAAGTATAATGTTGTTAAGTGTAACAAAGATTTAATTGAATTTATTTTTTGTATGGAATTTGACTGAATTCAGACTGAAAACAAGATTATCCTACCCTATTGGCAGACAGTTTTGCTTGTTTTTGAGGAAAAACTCTTCATTTTCCCGTATTTCTTGTGAATGTGAAAACAAAACGATATTTTTACTTGATGTAAGAACTTTAGATATTTGGACAAGAAATGAGACCAAGCAAAGTAAGAAAAAAAGCTTTTTTAGCATTGATTAATTAATTTCGATACCTGAATACTGTTAGACCCCCCACCCCCCAAAAAAGGCAAATAGACTTATTCAAACCATCTTGTGAAACTATTTGTATTGCAATATATCACTGGAAAAAAATATCGCAATATTAGATTTTTTCAATATCGAGCAGCCCTAGTTTGAATGCTGGAATTTAGATGCATTTAATAGGGATGTTGCTTTTAGGGGACGGATTTACACTGTAGGTCTTGATGGTCAATTCTGATTTTGTGACTGCATCCGATTATTTATTTATTTATTTGTTTGTTTATTTATTCGATGTCTGGCTTACATCATCTTTTAAAAGTGACTTCTATATAATTGTCTGCATTTACACAGCACACGGCAAAGGCTTATTGACAGCTGATAATAAAAGAGCGCCTTTTCCTGTATTTAATCTGTTCGCAGGGTTTAATTTATTTCTTATTTTTTTATTTATTTTATTTTTTACTTTAGTTTATGACAGAAAAGTTCTCTTTTGACCATCTTCTTTTAATCTAGGCCTTTTTAAACCAGTAGGCATGTTCATGTAATGTCCATGGCGTGATGTATGCAATATGTTGCGCTCTCTCTCTTGCTCATTAATCATGCTTATATACTTGTGCTACATGACAATATAAAAGCTTTTTTTAGTCCTCGTGTATGAGATTTAATGTTTGCGGCTCTGCTGAAGTCTGTTCCGAAATGAAAGCGTCAGAGTTGACGTCATTTGCTATGGTTTTTGATAAAGCGCAACTCACATTGACAGGTGAAAATCTACCTGCTTACACTGCAGACACGAGGGTACGCATCCGATTCATAATAGACACATTTCCACCTATGAACAAGGCCTGAATCTGATTTGAGTAAATCCCAATCCATGTAATTTTTTTCTACTTGCATGTACATGGGCCAAATCCGATCTGTGCCACATGGTAAAAATCGGAATTGAGTCACTTGAACCATGCTGTGGTTGGCATTATTTAGAAGACTAAACTTTTCATTGACTTTTTTTCAGATTTTATCTTGATTTTAAAACATTTTTACTTAAGCATTATAAAAATAGATTTATATATTTTAACCATTATTACCATTAACTCTTTCTTTCTTTCTTTCTTTCTTTCTTTCTTAACATTTGAGATATGTTTATTAATAATAATACCAAGGGTAAATATGCAGGTAAATATTTAAACCTTGCTATAACAATATTCACATTATATAATTGGTTTTAATTATTAAATATTATTAATTACTTTGACTATATAATTGTTCTTATGTATTTAAGCTTTTTAAAGTAGTTTGATAGATCGATAGTTTCTCTTTATCCTTCTCTCCAAGCTTTGGATTGATATTTATTGAACGTAACAGTAATAAATGGGAAAAAATAAATGAAAAAATTCTGATCCTTTTGCTTTTTTTACGTGAAACATTAACACGTTTGTTTTCTTAATTCATTAGTATTCTATTATACCAATTGTGTAATGTTATAGTTTTTTCTTTGGCCACATTGTTGAAGCAGTAGTTTTCTCATTATTTGTGTGCGTGTTCAAAGAGTGTTTTCTTCAGTTGTTGAGATTTCTCCTGTCTCATTCTATTAGACTGATGTAGTATATGCATTTATTCCAGATTTAGCTGCATATCTCATCGCATTGCCCCCCACCCCCCCTTATTTTTTAATTTGTAATTTTTTTAATTTTTACCTCCGTCTAATTTCCACTTACTCAAGGCTGAACAGGAAGTATGAGAGCATTCTGGAATGTTAGTCCATTTCTGAGAAGGAAGTGGAAAAATCGGAGCTTGAATGCACAACATGCATACTCTTCACAAAAGTTTAAGACTTCCTCCAGGTTTCTCTAATGCTTCATACACTTTTTTGATATCGATGTTTACATTTATAAGTAATATCTTGTAACATTTTGAAAAAGAAGCTAATTTTTGCTATATAACATCATTTAAAATAATAATAATTTATAATATTTAATAAAAATAATAATAATTTGTGTTATCTTTGAAATCTGAAATATGTGTAAACTTTTCTAAACTACATTTGTGGTAGCTTTTTGCCAGTTCCAGCCCTTTCTGTTTCTTCAAACTCTATAGAAATATGTGTGGAAGTATCCATCTCTACTATGTGTTCTAAGTCTTCCTCCAGATTGTGTTTTTTTTTTTTGAGGCTGTTGTAGATCCAGGGCCCGTCGGTCGGGGTTGCCTTGGCAACGGTGTTGGTGGGTGTGCGTGCATGAAGAGAGATGTCTGTGGTGGCCGGGCTGGCGAAGGCTCGACGGCCATGCTGAATGCCATTAGAGCACAGCACACTGGCCTCTCACACTGCAAACGCTGAAATCTGAGAATGTCAGAATGCAAGTGTGGCTTCAGGAGGAGAGAGAGTGGGGCCATGCAAGGAAACCACGCTTTAAATGACCCCCCAAAAAAATGAAATGGCTGCCTCATCTGACGTGTTCATTTCTCGTTCTGTGTTTGCTTTATTGGGATATCTAACAGAACTCTGTGCTGTGCTTGTGAGTTTTCCATTCTGCAAGCACACATAAATACTTTTAGTCAGCATGGATACATTAAAAGTATTAAAAAACGGACGCAAATATAATAATTGACTTTAATTTGTTTCGTTCTTTACATTTATCAAATAATTTTTAAATTAAAGTTTCAGCTTAAGGCTTTTGAGCAATTCCATGCAAATATCAACTTTGCCATGAAAAAAAAAATTAAGTTTTTACCAAAATAGCGAAACCCTGTCTAGGTTTTTTGAGTAGGCTTGTATTTTACAGTACTGTAAAAATACTCAAAAATGTCTCTGTCAGTGTTTTTAAACAATTATATCTGATTTACCAAGCTTTTCCTCATGAATGCAAAAATGTAAATTAAATAAAATCATTCATTTTTGTTCTATAGAGAGCCAACTTCTATCCTTTTTGATGAGTATTGTTTCTTTTGGGTTGTGCAGTTTAATTCACAGAATTTCTACATAATATGTTGTCTTCTGTAAACTCGCAGGGTAAACTTGTCTTTTTTTGGTCACATCCATAACGCATGTTTATTTTCCTCATTTAAAATCAAATTTTTTTTATAGATTAATATTTTTCTGATCCCATAACTCTGTGGTTAGTAGCTTTGGAAAATATAAGCTGATGTTTCAATATAATGTTAACATATACTTTCTCTGTCTTACTTTCTCTGTTTTACGTTTCTACTGCAAATGTCACATCCATAATGCTGGAATTGCTCTTTTTCTTTTTCTTTTTTTTTTTTTTTTAAGCTTCACGTTTAGATGAAAATGTTTTCAAAATGATACAGTTTCACGCAAATTTTAGTATTAATTTTAAATCACTACTAGTTTACTAAATGACATGAAAACCCCTTATATTTTAAATAATTGAATACTGCTCAGTAACCAATTAATATGGCACAAAATAATAAAAATAATAGTTAAAATTCTCTTTGGACCTAAAAATAAATGAAAAAAGTTTTTGCCATTTAAATGAAAGTAATAATTTTACACTGAAAATAAATGACAGAACAATGAATGATAGAATAAATAAACAAATATAGGAATAAAAAAAAACAATATTTGCTTTTCCCTATTAAACAGAAAATATGTGGTCAAAGGCTGCTCAACCTCTGTCTGAATGGCACTTTTGATAACTATATTACAAAATTATTTGATATTTTCCTTTTGTATTTTCTCTTTGGAGTAGAAAATGTGTACAAAGTGTGTGCAAAGTATGAATCTGATCTGATGGATCTGATCGATTGACTCGTGGTGCACTCATGCCATTCTTTAGGTGCGCCTGGAAAGCATGAGCAAGTTGCGCTACTTCTGCATGCGAAAGATGGGATATGTGACAGCTCTGAATAGCCTCAACCATAGTTAAATCAGCCTTTAATCCAGTGTGTGTGTGTGTGTGTGTGTGTATTAGCCTTGGTGTATAAGCTCGGAACTTTAAACTAGCACTAACTTTTTGTTTAGTTGCAGCAGTTTTGTTCCGTGTAGAAATGCGACGTTGAGAAGCCTTTACAATTAAATAACCACGATGGATTAAAGCATGATTAATAGTGAAATAATTGCATCCCTAATACACACATCAATGAAAAAGGCCAAAAATTATTTATTACATATGCCAGGTCAGTACTTGATGTGGCAACACTACCACATACTCCGCCATTGTTGTGTTTATCACACTTGCTTTAAATGTACACCATCCTAAACACAAACTATCATAGATTTCATAGACTTTTATTTTCGAGTGTTTGCACGGATAAGAAAACAATGATGTTTTAAAAAATACGTCCAATTTGTAACCAGTTTTCAGATATACATGTTTTCAGATGTACATGTACATGTTTTTTATACAAGTCCCAAAAATGGAAAAGCTGTGTAAACAAACAGGGAAACACATATAAAGGAACTCATTTTTTCTGAAAAAGTTGTGGTGAATAGTTTGAGCAATTTTCTAGAGTTTTTTTATTCTGATAATATCAGTGTTTTGTCTCGGTGCTAAAAAATTAGGGTTGTGCAAAATTAACAACAATATATCGTCTTCCTTTTTACATTTTGTTGGATGTTTTTTAGCTGGTATTTTGTCTGGTTGATTCCTACAATGGGCGAATAAACATCTAAAAGGTGTTTATTAAGACTCCCAATAGGTTGTGACCGTTTCAAAATGTTAATTCACTCAGAAATGCAGATACCGCTTAATTTAGTCGCCCACATGTTGAGATGTAACAATGAACCGCAAGGTGGTTGAAAGTCGATTCAAATATGTGACAATGCAACTCAGTTAAGATGCCAAACAAATCACAATACAATTGGAGTAGATGTTTACATGAATTAATCTCTAAAGAGAACTGACTGTCTGTAAAAAGTGAGAAATTATGAGAACGTTGAATTGTGAAATCAAAATCGTGAAACAAATTCAATTGAGTTGAGCAAGTCGTTACAACCCTACCCTCAAGGTGTCCTAGGCGTACTTGACTTTCTTCTTTTAGTCAAATCTAATCTGACTTATTAAAAAAAACAAAAACAGATGGGTGTTCCTCTTCAACAAGTCCAATAAAGCACATCCATCCATAATAAAAAGTGTCTCTTTTTATTAAATATCCATATTTAAAACTTGATAAATTGCACATGAACCATTGAGCGCTTAACTATGTTCGTCATCTTATAAATGCATCTCTTGTTAACACTCATGACAGCAGAAGTAACACACAACTGTTTCTAAAGTTTCTTGCGGATCATATGATCTTTCGCAAGTTTGTTGTACAGTTACATTAAATTCCCCAAATGGAGTCTTTGGGTTGAGTTAGTGCTGTCTTTCAGAGCTCACTATTAGGCCGGGAGGGAATATGCAAGATGCTTACATCATCTGAGTGTTTTGGAAGCTGTCCTGAATATTTTCTGGATGACAAGGCAGCCTGACACTGCAGCTTTTAGAGAGGGTTCTCGTATCTTATGAAAGCATAGCGTTTGCTTGCAGACAAGAGGACTCTACATGTTAACGCCGTCACGTTGACACACTGAAGCACAAGTACTCACTGAAAAATAAATGTAGTCATTCTCAGTCTTTTGTGTGTTGTTGCAGATTTCTGCTAGTTGAGTGTTTTGTCAAGTTGTCAAGATTCAACTAAATCTCAGCTGTTTCTGAGGGTTGCATATTACCTGCTTCTCACTTTTCATTTGGACTTGTACTTTGTAAAAGATAAAAAACTTGCATCATAACAAAAAAATTGCTATTTATTTTTCCATTTTAAAATAATTCAAAATGTTGCTATTATTGATGATGAAATGCTGAATTTCTGCATAACTCAAGACTTCAGCATCACATGATCTTTCAGAAACCATTCAGTTGTTCTGCACCATTGGCTGGTGTGCTTTTGAGTCTTATAGCAGAGACTTAAGCTGCGTCTGAAACTGCATCAGTGCTTTCCACATGTTTGAAATATGCTTGTGGTGGTAGCCGGATTGATGCACCATTTACCCACATCACATAAATAGTAACTATATGCAACAAACAAAACATAATTACATTTTTAACTATAATTTTAATTATTATCACAGTTTTACACTATTTCTTTTCAATGGGTGAAGTAAAAAAAGACTTGAAATAAAAAAAAAAAGAAATCCACTATTTCTATTATGCTATTCAGGAGCCATGTGCACCCACTGACAGGTCAAATCTGTTTCTCTTTCAAGTTTAAAATATACCTGAATGCCAAAGTATTTTAGATATGTATATAAATTAGCCTATGTGGTGTATTAACATCATCAAATTAATAAAATAATCACCAAAAGATAAATAAATGACAGAAAAAAGGAATAAAACAGACAATGCCTCTATAAAATATTATAAATACAGGATTAAAACTTGTAGATTATTTCAATAAGGCAAATGCGTTGATTAACCGCTAATGGTGTACATATGTTTTGCAGCCAGTTTAGACCAGTCATTTCGCCCTCTTAGAGTATATAGTAAAGTTTATCTGAATGGTTTCGATCAGAAATGTCTAAACTCGGTCCTGGAGGGCCGGTGTCCTGCATAGTTTAGTTCCTACTTTCTTCAACACAGCTGCCTGGAAGTTTTTAGTACCTAGAAAGAGCTTGATTAGCTGGTTCAGGTGTCTAATTGGGATTGGAACTAAACTTTGCTGAACACCGGTCCTCCAGGACCGAGTTATGACCCCCCTGGTTTAGATTAAAGAATCTATTATTTACTTTTCCTCTTGGGAAGCAGAAAGTAGTCTTAAATAGTGATGCAAAAACGCATACAAGTTTTAGAAAGCAAAAGCAAAAGTTAAATCCCAGACATTTTAGGAGATTTATTCTGCAAACGGAGTGAAACCATCTGTGGAAGTGCTGGCAGGTCTCATGCACACCGAACGAAACTGGTAAACGAGAGAAGATTTTCCACTACTGAATCGATCGCGGATGTTTGATTATATTAGGCGGATTCAAAAAGTGTGAAAAAAAAAAAAATAGTTAAAAACAATGCGTCACTGTACTTGGGCGCCGTTAACATACCTGGGTGGCCCGCCCAAGTAAAGTCTATGTGTGGGAAGCACTGATAGTTGCTACTTTTGTATTTGAACTTACTTCATGACCAATAGAAAATGATGTTCTACATAGTACGGCTGCACGGTATTTGAAAAATACATTTCTGACAAATACCCAGTCAGAAAAGTCTAGTGGCTAAGAATGAGCTTTTTACAGTGTCTCCTATAATGTTAATGTTGTTTTCTTGTGTTTACATGGATGAATATGGCCACTGTGTAAATGCACAGTACAGTTATGATCTTATTGCCACATTAGATCGTTATGATAACATGAGATCGTTTCCTTCAGTGATTTCCTGAAGATAAATACCAAAAAATAACACAACTGGAATCACTACAGCAGTTGCGATCGTCTGATCTCATATAAAGCAAGAGATTGCGATGATGTATATTGACGTGTGCAGGTGCTGTAGTGCTGTCCCATTTCTAAGGGGTACATTTTGAAAACTTCACACTCTGTTTGAAGGGCAAAGGGGCAGGGGTACAAAAATAGAATTGGGATTGGGTGTTTGTTGGCTTAATGATGCTGGAAAAATTGTCAACTTCATAAAATCTCGTCCAGTAAATTCGCAAATTTTATTATTTTTATTTTAATCACGTATAAAGAAAATGTGTGTTTAGGTAGTTAAAAAAAAAAAGTGTGTATTGTAGTTAAAAATGTGGAGTTTAATCTGAGAAAGGGGTACTTGACAGGTGTCAAATATTAGAAAGGGGTACACACAGCAAAAAGATTGGGAACCACTGCTTTAGAAGAGTGAGAAACTTGCGTACAGCACTTTTAAATCCCGGTGGTTCTCAACTGTAGGTGTGTTTTTAGTCTGTGGCACAGACCACAATGTCCACCAACAAACCGTTTCAGTCTATCACACGCCTCCATCCGAGATGTTACACCACTTCTTGTTTTCAAGGAATGATTCTTTTGGTGGCCTCAGTCTGACACTTCAGGCAGTTTTGGACGGTGGCCACTGGCTGGCAGATTCACAGCTTCACATTCTTTCACCTTTTCAACTTCGCAGTGTTTTGGTGATATTTTATGTGTTTTCTTGGCATTAATTTTTGAATGTATTTGGAACGGGCTGTGGTTTTTCTTGGTGTGGATGTTCGTAGACACTTGAGGTTATTCAGTGCTCATGGAACATGTCTGCACAGGTGGACAAACAAGTAAACATGTGACTAGAAGTTGGTTTCTTCAGAACCAATGTAGGTGTGGCGGTGTGAAGGGAAAAGTAGACTTGCATCATGCATCACAGTGGAGCTGTTTGAGGTCAGTAAGATTAAACTGATCCAAAATGACATTTGAAAATACTTTTACAGTGGTCAATTTTAAATAAATGCTGTTCTTTGGAAATTTATATTTATCAAAATAATGAATTTCTCAAATCAGCCTGATTTCTGAAGGAGCACATGACTTTGAAAACTGGAATGATGCAGATAATTCAGCTTTGTCGTCATAATTTAATTATAAGAACAATGGAATATTATTTTTTTAATTGTAATGTCAAAATATTTAAGTTTTGGCTGTATTTTTGTTTAAATAAATGCACCATTTGGATAAGGGTAAGGATATACTTACCCCTGACTTTGAAAGTTGGTGTGTATTGTCATATAGTGTTTATTTGATTGATTTATGGACATGGATGTAGACTCTCTTTCATGGAAAAGTAAACACTTGCAACATGGTTGTCATGCTCTAAACTAGTAAACCAATTTCTTTCTAGTTGCCGTGGTCTAAAATAAGTGTTGATTTCTTGTTGTTAATGTTGATAATCTAGAAAGCTGCCATGTTTATGATTTTAAAGGAATTGGTTAATTTTGACATCTGAATGTCTTTATTTTCCTCTTTTCTTCTTCCCATGATCTGAAATAACTGTTGATTTCTTGTTGTTTTTTTAGATAATTTTGTAGTTCTTTTTTCTCCTTCATTCTTCCTTCTTTCTTCTCATTTTCTTCTTCTTTCTTCCTTCCTTCCTCCTTTCTTCTTTTTTCCTTCTACTTCTCCTTCTTCTTCTTCTTTCTTCCTTTTCCTTTTTTCTTTTTTCTTCCTCCTTCATTCCTGTCTGCTTTCTTCCCCTTTTTCCTTCTTCTTTGTCCTCTGCTACTTTTTTGTTTTCTTCCTTTTTTCTTTTTTCATCCGTTTATTCTTACTCCTTTCTTCTTTCTTTCTTTCTTTCTTTCTTTCTTTCTTTCTTTCTTTCTTTCTTTCTTTCTTTCTTTCTTTCTTTCTTTCTTTCTTTCTTTCTTTCTTTCTTTCTTTCTTTCTTTCTTTCTTTCTTTTTTCTTTCTTTCTTTCTTTCTTTCTTTCTTTCTTTCTTTCTTTTTTCTTTCTTTCTTTCTTTCTTTCTTTCTTTCTTTCTTTCTTTCTTTCTTTCTTTTTTCTTTCTTTCTTTCTTTCTTCTCTTTCTTTCTTCTTTCTTTCTTTCTTTCTTTCTTTCTTCTTTCTTTCTTTCTTTCTTTCTTTTTTCTTTCTTTCTTTCTTTCTTTCTTTCTTTCTTTCTTTCTTTCTCTTTCTTTCTCTTTCTTTCTCTTTCTTTCTCTTTCTTTCTTTCTTTCTTTCTTTCTTTCTTTCTTTCTTTCTTTCTTTCTTTCTTTCTTTATTCCTCCTTCCTCCTACCTCTGTCTTCTTTCCTCCCTTTTCTTTTTTTCTTCCTCCTCCTCCTTTGTTTCTTGTTCTTTCTTTCTCCTTTCTTCCTCCATTCCTGCTTGCTTTCTTCCTTATTCTTCTTTCTTGTTTTTCGTCTTCTCTCTTCCTTTTTTCTTTTGTTTTTCTTTTTTCTTCTTCCTCTTCTTTTTTCTTCTTTTTGCTTCCTCACTTTTCTTTCTTTTTTCCTCTTTCTTTTCTTCCTTTCTCGTTTTTCTTCTACTTGTTCTTTTTTTTTCTTTCTTTCTTTTTCTTCATCTTCGTCTTTCCTCTTCTTATTTCTTTTTTCCTCCTTTTACTTCTACTTTCTTGTTTTTCTTTTTCTTATTTCTTTTTCCTTGTTTTTCTTCATTTTCTTTTTCTTCATCTTTAAAATATGTTTGATTTCTTGTTGTAGATAAATTAGTTTTTTTTTTTTTTGTTTTTGATGTTACATTTAGGATATTTTTTTCTTCTGGAAGTAAAATTATTTCTTGACATTTTATTTTTTTCTTGAAAGCTTCCAGCTGTCTGGATTTTGTTAATTTTGAATGTTTTGTTAAACATCTGAATGTCCTTTGTTCCTCTTTTTTTATATACTACTTTCATGACGCTTTGATTGTCCTCAAAAGCAAAGTATCTGCTTGCGTCGCTGGTCTAAAGGAAGCATTCTGCTCTTGTTTGTTTTTGTGTAGTGTGGCCAGGGGCTGTGAGGGCTCCTCGGGGAGACTCCAGACAAGCCCACACAGAGAATGCTGGAGGTGCAAGAGGAGAGACCAGCAGCAGCAGCAGCAGCGACGGCCACGGCAAACACCGCAGCTACCGGAACCACAGGAAACGCTTCAGGCAGGAAGGAGAGGGCCAAAGAACGGCAAGAGGAGGGCCAGGACTGCAGCAGCCCTGTCGCAACCCCCAATACCGGGCCCCGGAGCACCCGGGCCAAAGCTACGCCCACCGCTACACACACACACTCCCACACGCACACACACACCCCCAGTCCCCACCAGCACTCTACTGCTCCTGCCTCTGTCGCACTGGGACTGACGTCAATGCATTCCAGCAACCCCAAAGTGAGGAACTCTCCATCGGCTAACACTCAAAGGTGAGACAGAGGTTCACGCATTTGATTTACTTTTCTTTTTTAAATAAATGAAGGCTTTATCTGAGGAGATATATACACATATATCATTATATATGCAAAATTAAAAGTGGATAATATTGGTTTTAGATTGTAATTAATGCTTTTATGTATTAGAGAAGCATTAAATTGATGAAAAGTGACAGTAAATACATTTAAAACATCACTGTTTCATTTAAACATTTTAAATTTTTTGTTCAGATATAACATGTTTTTTTTAATGAAATATTATAAACTGCTGCTGTTTCCAATGAAATGTTTCTTGAGCATCAAATCATTATTATATACTTATGGAATGATGTCTGAACAATGTTTAAGTAGTTTAAGTGTTTCAAAATATTGCAGAGGTGCCAGTCAGACAAGTGATTTGTTTTAAAAAGCTCAAGTTTTGTTACGGTAAACTTGATGTTTACACTACTTTTCCATCTTCAACTTACAAAATGGAGTGTTCTGAAAATGATATGCACAATATATCTTTCAGCATCGATATCGCAATGTGTGCATTCGCAATAGTCACATCGCAGGATTTGCAATGCTGAGTCCGTATTATAATTGATCATTTGCATGTGTTTTTGAGGCCTTTGTAATGTTATTGACTCTAATGATGATTCGTTTTGAATAATTACTTTTTATTATTCAATTACTGTACATGTGTATTGTTATGCTGTGTTAATACCAGACGCGGAACGCGCAAATAAATTGTGATTATTCACTCGTAAATATTGAACATTTTGAGTTTACTCGCTTTATTCGTGCGAGAAATTCAATTCATTCGCACGTCAAATTTACTTCACAATAGATGCGGATTTGAGTCATGTGCAGGGGTTCTGTCTGCTCAGTGACTCCAGCTTCGTTGCTAAATGGCTAACATTGAATTTATTGAGAGAGTAGCTGTGCTTTATGTGCCTTAGGAAGGCTAAAAACAGCGAAAATTCATCTAGTCCACTAGATCTATTCAGAGGTGCACCCAGCTGTTAATTTCAATTGTAACTTTTTCTTTATCATTTTTCTCTATGTTTTTAATTTGTTTATTAGATTTTATGCAGATACCTTCCCTTACAGAATCATCCCAATCAATCTAAAATGATAAATTCTTTCTAAATGGAGCTATTCAAGTCACCTTGAATAAATTGCAATCTACATCGCAGAATAACAAAATATCGCAATGCTAGATTTTTCCAATATCGTGCAGCCCAAATAAAGACCCTGGTTTAGTTTGGAAATGCTGGTGCTGTTTAAGTACAGATGAACTGAAATGAAAACTTTTGAAAACAGGTACGACTATCCACGATCACTCTCTGATTGGTCTTCTGAATGTTCCCTGATACGTCAAGCCTCTCTCATTTGACCATCACACAAGAGGTTGACTTCTAGTCATGTGTTTTAGGCTGTTTAGTGTGGAAGGAGATCATTTTTCTGAAATGCTATAAAAACGCCAATCCTGGACGAGGAGCATCTTGATTTTGACGTAGTGGAAAAAGTACACAATAGTGTACACAATTCAGATGCAATGTACTCTTGGTGAATATGATGTGTTTTTTCCTCTTATCAAATCTTATCAGCTCCCAGATCTCTGAATGGGAGTCTAAATAAACAAAAAAACAAAATCCCTAAGAAGTTATTATAATATGCACTGTGGCATACAAAAATAATGTGTGCCTTTTAAAAATGCTTGATACAATTTCTTTAATTGTTTTTGTTTGTCATTTAGACTTTAGAATAATGAACAAAGATGTTTACTATAGTTAGCTAGCTGCTCCTACTTCAGTTGGAAATGTTACAATATCAGAGTCTTCAGTAATTGGTTCATGCAGACTTTTCAAAGCTTGCATGTTTTGGCCCCCAAAATGCCATTGGACATGGAAAACAATGGTTAACACTTAAAACGTTTCTGTTTTTAGTTGTAAAGGGTGTTTAGTTCTCTAAACAATATCCTACATTAGTTCTAGATATTGGTTCTACAGGTTCAGAACTAACCATCTTTGTTCTTGTGGATTATGTTTGAAAACATCAGCCAGTTGAAAACATCACCTCCTTAATGAACTTTCATTTCTAGTCCTAGAGCATTGCTTGGGTAAATGCGTTAATAAAGAGTTCTAATGTAGTAGGACAAATGTGAATACAATTAAATAAGCACTTTCTTATATTAAACCATTCTTAAGTGTATGAGTTGTTGTTTTAATTTCTCTTTAATGGAGATGCACCACCCAGCAAATCACTTGCTGCCAATTTACTTGCAATTCCCACTCTCCCTCTGGCCATTGAACTGTCTCTTGTGGACAGGAAACCAGTGCAAGCTGAAGTAACTGCAGCAGAAGTGCAGGGTAAACTGCGCCCTAAAGGCAGAGCTGGAACTGGAAGGCGTCCAGAACCTCATTGAGCAAATGAGAAACTGACCCACTTCAGCTCAGCCAGAGCTTATACATCCCGCCCTGCTGGACGTTGGATCCAAAATGGCGGCTCCTTGCTGATTCACAGATCTGGAGTTGGTTAAGTAGTCAGCAGTGAGGCTCATGGCAGTTTCTGCAGACTTGTCAGCTGCACATCCATGATGCAAATCCCCTGTTCCACCTCATCCCAAAGGTGCTCTATTGGATTGAGATCTGGTGAATGTGGAGGCCATTTGAGTACAGTGAGCTCATTGTCATGTTCAAGACACCAGTCTGAGATGATTCGTGCTTTATGACATGGTGCATTATTCTGCTGGAAGTAGCCATTAGAAGATAGGGACACTGTGGTCACAAAGGGATGGACATGGTCAGCAACAATTCTCAGGTAGGTTGTGGGGTTGACACAATGCTCAGTTGGTTCTAATGGGCCCAAAGTGTGCCAAGAAAATATCCCCCACACCATTACACCACCAGCACCAGACTGAACTGTTGATACAAGGCTTGATGGATCCATGCTTCCATGTTTTGATGCCAAATTCGCCAAATCTTCTATTGTCCAATCTTGGTAAGCATGTGCAAATTGTAGCCTCAGTTTGTCGTTTTTAGCTGACAGGAGTGTCACTCTGTGTTGTCTTCTGCTGCTGTAGCCCATGTGTCTCATTGTTGGATGTGTTGTGCATTCAGCGATGCTCTTCTGCATACCTTAGTCGTAACAAGTGGTTATTTGAGTTACTGTTGCCTTTCTATCAGCTCAAATCCATCTGGCTATTCTCCTCTAACCTCTGGCATCAACACAGAGGCATTTGCGCCTCTTTTACGGACCATTCTTTGTAAACCCTAGAGATGGTTGTGCATGAAAATCCCAGTAGATCAGCAGTTTCTGAAATACTCAGACCACTCGACCTGACCACCTGGCACCAACAACTATGCCACGTTCAAAGTCACTTAAATCACCTTTCTCCTCTGTTCTGATTCTCGGTTTGAACTGCAGCAGATCGTCTTGACCATGTCTACATGCCTAAATGCATTGAGTTGCTGCCATGTGATTAGCTAATTAGAAATTTGCGTTAACGAGCAGTTGGACAGGTGTACCTAATAAAGTGGCCGGTGAGTGTATATTGTATGGAGAAAATACAATATTTTGCTCTATCGTTTATTTCATGGGGTCACAAAATACATTGTTTATGGTAATATTTTTTTCATATTTTGAGCGCAATATTACACGCCATTACAGGGATGCAGACAGAAACCTAAATAACTGCAGAAAGTTGCAAAATATTTGGTCATATTTAAAATTTTTATGTTGCACCTTCAATCATTAGTTTTATATTTTTGTAATATAAAAAGTAAAAAGTAATGTATAAAGTTGAAGTCACAATTATTAGCCCCCCTTTCAATTTTATTTTCATTTTTAAATATTTCCCAAATGATGTTTAACAGAGCAAGGAAATTTTCACAGTGTGTCTGATAATATTTTTTCTTCTGGAGAAAGTCTGTTTTATTTTGGCTAGAATAAAGGCCATTTTGAATTAAAAAAAACAAACAAACATTTTAAGGTCAGAATTATTACCCCCTTTAAGCTATATTTTTTCGATATTCTACAGAACAAACCATCGTTATACAATAACTTGCCTAATTACCCTAACCTGCGTAGTTGACCTAATTAACCCTAGTTAAGCCTTTAAATGTCCCTTTAAGCTTTGTAGAGGTGTCTTGAAAAATCTCCAGTAAAATATTATTTACTGTCATCATGGCAAAGATAAAATAAATCAGTTATTAGAGATGAGTTATTGAAACTATTATGTTTAGAAATGTGTTGAAATCTTCTCTCTGTTAAACAGAAATTGGGGAAAAAAATAAACAGGGGCGCTAATAATTCTGACTTCAACTGTGTGTATATTTCTACATTTATAGTCAAACATTTGCCCTGGAGTTCTAAATATGGTGGGAAATATGCTGACATATGAATGAGTAAATTACGATGAATATACTTAGAAATGTTAATAAAAGCAATTGCTCACATTTGGTATATTACTATATCTTACTATATTTATCTTTATCAGAACATGAGATGACTTGCATTGTGATATGAATTTTTTGTCATATACTAGCAGTTTGCATATTCCGGCTTATTTTTGGGCCCAATATGGTGGCAGTGAACAAGGAATATGATTTTTACTGCCAGACGTGAAGGTGTCCAACAATGGCCAGCCTTACCTTTGGTCTGCAGCTGGTTTCCCCAGTAACCAGGAGCTGTGGACCCATTGCTTTTGGCTATGGATGGAGGCTGGTGTGCGGGAGATCTGGTTTGACAAGTTTTGATTAAATATTAACCTGGCTCTCTGTCAACAAAGAACAGGGCTAGGACAGAAGGTCGCTGAGAGTACTGTAATTGCGTCATTGGTACATGTCAAGATTTCACTCCTAGCATTGAATGGCATGTTTTCAGGGTGTGGTGGATACAGTCGGCTGGTCAACTGTAAGATAGGGCTCGTTTGTCATGTTTTGGTGGGATCTTTAACAAAGTAATGTGTTTGGTTGTGACTTTGCTGCTATTCTTTTTATTTTAAGTTCTGTTTTGTATTTCTGGTACTGCAAAATATAGAATTATTAGGTATAGTGTAAGATATTATTTTGGATTGTTGAATGGCTATTCATTCACAATTCATAACTCAGCTTGCATTAAGTGTATATGCATGTGTGTGTGATTGATTCAATGTTTCCAAGTTATTGCTCAGGGTATCACAGAACAAAGTACTTAAATGCATGTAGTACTAGGCATGGGACGGTAACCGTTTTCAAGGTATACCGCAGTTTGGGAAAGTCAAGGTTGTAAAACCGCCAAAATTTCCTGCTCTATCATTCCTAAGGTGTATGTAAGATTTTTTTTTTTTTTAATTTACGTTTTTTATTTTTAAGGATAACTGTGTCTCTAGCAGAAAAGAGATCCAAAGATGCCATTTTAAAATGTGAAGAAATCAGTGTTTTTGAAACAAATTAAGTCAGCAGAAGTCATTTATTCATTTCGATTATTTAGCCTGACAATGTTTACTGCTCCAAAATATTTTAAATGTTTCTCAAAGTAAAATATATTGTGTTCAAAGGGGAAAAAGTTTTTGGTTTTTACCCCGGCATTTAAGAAGAACAGATTTTGAATGTAGCCCTTGTACCAATGTTTTATTAGTGCTGAAATCAGAGGTCAGAGGTGGGAGTTCTTATGCCCTGTTTACACTAATTTGTTTGTTTTAAAATGCATAACTTTTTGCTATGGTTACACCTTCTGTCTGTCCACACCACTTTTCGAGCTCCGAAAACGGGGCGTTTTGAAAAAACTGAAGAGGCCATTTTCGTTTTAAAATGCTGCTGCTCCGTGTTCATTTGGATGGGGGGAAAACGGGACATCTTTGAAAATAAAGGCATGGCTGCAGACATACGCTACCTGATTGGGGCTTTTTCTTAATTTCAAGTACACAAAGTTCAGTCTGGAATCCTTTCCTTATCAGTTCAGACTTCGCAAGTTTGATACGGAAAACAAACTCCCGAGGACACGTCGGGTAAATCTACAAAGGGATCAGGGTACTTTATAATCTCATTCACATCACGCTGCCTACGTTGTTTTTACTTGCTTAACAATAATATGAAAACATGATATAAGGAACTATCAATTTCATTGTGATATTAACAGCTTAACAGACACCAAAATTGTTAAGGCCAATTGTAGCTACATGTTTATATGAGTATCATCTTCACTGTATGGATATTTATAACAAAATGGAGCCTATAACATTACTGCCTCCTTTCATTTTCATTGAAAAATAAGAAATGTACCCTCTCTTTTGTTGGATATCAGTTTTAATAATCAACAATGGCCATTATAAAAGTATAACGGATAATAAGCTTATACATTATAGGAAAGAAATGCAAGCAATCAGTCAAATGTGCAGAATCAGAGTACGTGGTTGCATAAATGAATAGGCTACATTAACTTATTTTTACACTCTGCCAAAACACGTTACCTGAGAACAAGTAATTGATTCAAAAGACCAAAGTCGGGGAATATGTTGTTAGATATAAAGTAGATCAGAGGTGCCCAAACATTTTCCTATGAAGGACCAAAAATCTTGATTCAGGCTAGTGGGCCGAAGGTAAATATAATTGCTATGGGTAATTTCCTAATTTATTTAATAATATTTGAAAATAACTAGATAACATTGCATTATATGAACTAATACATCATAATTCTTTAACATTTTATAATGAACTTATTACAGTAAACAAATCAATCTCATTTATAACAGAATGGAGTTCCACTAGTTTTTGGCTTGATTTGCTTACCGATGTCTTCTGCATAGTCCTCTATCCGTCAACTGACAGTTTACATTTTTTAAAAATCTGATTCATTTACAACTTTCAATTGAAACATTTATTTCAGCTAGCTTTTATTGTAGCCCAGCAATAAAACGAACAAAACAGGTTACACCAAATTAGAAATGACGATCTCTTTTAAAGGCATTCTCCCCGACCCTCTCCATCCTTTTCACTGTCTTCTCAGATGGGATGGTGGGCCAAATCAAAGGTTACAATGGGCCAACGTTGACCTGCAGGCCCTACTTTGGGCATTTCTGGACTAGATGAATTAAATATCCCGTTTAACAACTATAGTGAGATGAGATCCAGTGGTAGAACCTTGATGAACTCTGACGTGTGTTGCTCTCACCTGGGTAGGTGTGCTCAAAGCACCCGCTGACTTCCTAAAGCTTAGACGTACGCATATGCTGCAGCGCATGCAAGTGTGTGTGGTGACATGCCGTGCGTTTCAGCAGTGTAGTGTGGACAGAGAAGTGTGGATCGTTTTCATTTTAAGATGCCATTTTAATACTAAAAGACATCAGTGTAAACGGGGCCTTAGGGACTTGAAGATCCTATTCTGATTCTGGGTGTCACAATCGGATTCCAAAACTTTCACGTTTTTAAAATTCTTATCTTTGTCCAAAAATAGACACCTACGCAGGTTCGCACCATAACAACCTAATTTAAATACAGAAATGATTCTGAACTTTTGTGAATTGTTTTAGAATTGTTTGAGAAAAAAATCGTAATTCATCTGAATGTGTACCAGTGAATCCTGAACTGATTATTATTATTTATTCATTTTCTTTTTGGCTTAGTCTCTTTATTAGTAAGGGGTTGCCACAGCGGAATGAACCGCCAACTTATCTATCATGTTTACGCAGTGGATGCCCTTCCAGCTGCAACCCATCAATGGGAAACACCCATACACTCTCATTCACACGCATACACTACGAACAATTTAGCTTACCCAATTCACCTATATAGCATATGTCTTTGGACTGTGGGGGAAACTGGAGCACCCAGTGGAAACCCACGCCAACACAGGGAGAACATGCAAACTCCACACCGAAATGCCAACTGACCCAGCTGAGACTCAAACCAGCTACCTATTATTATTATTATTATTATTATTATTATTAATTTTTAATCTCCCACCCCTAGTCTTGACCATTCGTGCTGTTCATCCTAGGCTGTTCTGACCCTCTTTTCCTTTCTCTTTTCCTCAGCAGTCCGAAATCCAAGCAGGAGGCCATGGTGAGGTCGCCACCCGTGATGTCCCCCTCCAGCGCCGCACAGATGGACTCCAAACTGCCCAACCAGGGAAAACAAGGGGGCGCTGGCAGCCAATCACAGCCGTCTCCCTGTGACCCCAAGTCATTGAGTGGAAGCCACACACCTAAAGGTCCCCAAGTCCCAATAGGGAGCATGGGACTCAAAAATGGACAAGGCCTGAGTTCAGGCAATGGGGCGAAAGGCAAGATTAAGAGAGAGAGAAGCACTTCAGTGGAGTCATTCGAACAAAGGGATACAGGAACGCCGAGCAATGAAGGGGACCAGAAAGGTAAATTATTTAGCCATTATAAGTTTCTTTTTCAAATATTTCCCAAATGATGTTTAACAGAGCAAGGACATTTTCACAGTATGTCTGATAATATTTTTTCTTCTGGCGAAAGTCTTATTTGTTTTATTTCAGCTAGAATAAAAGCAGTTTTAAATTTTTTCAAAACCATTTTAAGATCAACATTATTAGCTTTCATTATTGAGCAGTATTTTTTAATTGTCTACTGAACAAACTATTATTAGACAATGACTTGCTTAATTAACCTAGTTAAGCCTTTAAATTCTACTTTAAGCTGAATTCTAGTATCTTGAAAAATATCTAGTCAAATATTATTTATTGTCATCATGGCAAAGATAAAATAAATCAGTTATTATTATTTATTACAACTATTATGTTTAGAAATGTGTTGGAAAAAAATCTTCTCTCCGTTAAACAGAAATTGGGGAAAAATATAGAGGGGGGCTAATAATTCTGACTTCAATTATATATTGCTTTGCAGACACCAAATCCTGGTTCACCACATACTTCCTGAAATTAAATGACAATAAAACTGAACTTCCACTTATAGGTACACGATTCACTTTAAACAAATCGCATAGCTTTTCCATTCCCACAGATGATTCTGTCATTACCCCCTCCCTTCAGGTTAAGAGTCTGGGGTTCATCTTCGACAGCACCCTTTTATTCACTGCACATGTTAATAATGTCACCCGGTCTGCTTATTTCCACCTTCAAAATATAAATCGTTTACGTCCTTCCCTCACACCTCATTCAGCTGCCATTCTTGTTCATAGTTTAGTCACATCCCGTTTAGATTACTGTAATTCCCTTCTGTTTGGCCTCCCTAAAAAAACTCTTCATAAATTACAACTGGTACAAAACACTGCAGCCCGTATTATCACAAAACCCCCTCTATCTGTCACATCACACCTATTCTACAGCAGCTTCACTGGCTTCCCATCTTTTTCAGAATAAAAAAAAAATAATAATTGTAAAATAATACTTCTCACTTTTGAAGCCATCCACAATCTTGCTCCTCCATACCTTGCTAATCTTGTTTATATCGCCATACCTTCTCGAACACTCAGGTTTTCTTCTTCCATTCACCTCACTGTTCCCTCTGTCCGCCTTGTCACCATGGGGAACAGAGCCTTCAGCCAGCCACTCTGCTCCTCAGCTTTGGAATTCACTTCCTCCTGATCTCCGTAATTTAGACTCTCTTTCACAATTTAAAACCAAACTTAAAACACATCTGTTTAGAACAGCTTATTCACTTTAACCGACTGCATTTTTTATAAGTTTGTATTGTATTTTATTGACTTGTATTGTGTTTTTATTTGAACTGGTTGTTTTAGCTGTCCTGTACGGTGACCTTGAGTGTCATGAAAGCCGCCTTTAAATAAAATGCATTATTATTATTATTATTATTATTATTATTATTATTATTATTATTATTATTATTATTATTATTATTATTATTATATATTTGTTTTTTCACCATGTTAAATTATGAATGCGCTTCAGAACTCCTGCCATCATATTATATCATTCATTAAAGGACTCATTTTACCATTGGGGTTTTAGATGGCCTTTATTGTGGTTTTAAGCATCTCCGATATCTTGTCTTACTATGTTGGTCAGGTAATTATATTGAGCGGTGTCCTGATGTGCAGTTATTTTTGCTTCTCTGAATATTATGATCATCCTGTGGCACAGAATGATACTGTTACCACCTTGCTGTGACATTGAGTGGGCATTTGTGTTTTTTTTGAGAAAAGGCGTTTGGTAAATTCATTCATTTATTTTCTTTCGGCTAAAGGCTGATTTATACTTCTGCGTCAAGCACACGCATATGGTCCAGCGAAGCCTTTTCGGGGTCGCAGATCCCTCACTTTGGCTGACACCAACGTTGACGTGCACCTCTCAAAACATTCAACTACACGTCGCAACGAGTTGTAGCGCAAGGTGACCACACTTTAACCTGCAATTATGTTATAGAGTCATTCATAGCAACTTGTCCTGATAATGACTCATTAATACTCAAGGTTGTTTGATAAGGGTCTTTCTAGGCTTTTATTTAATCCTGTTTTTAGTGCTTATCATTTTCATGTGGCTTTGGTCCCACGTTCTGTCTCCTTGCGTCCTGATATAGAACATGGCAAAGCTTTATTGCGAATGACCTTTTAATGACCCAGAATTCAATGCACACATTTTCCCAAGGGTCACATTTGCACTGGTTTTCTTGATGCATTTATGTCCTTATGCATGTTTGACCGCCTTCTCAGGGTTGCACTGATGGCTGTAGTGGAGCATGAAGACATCCACACCCCTGCGTGTTTCCTAGTGGCACCATCACACGATTGGCTTTGGTTTGAGAACACCAGGGATTGTACCATTTTGGTTTGCTGAATGGGGGAGCACCTTTCTTTCTTTTTTGTTAGCTGTGAATTCTTGACAGTCTGAAGGACCCCTGCTGGATGTTAATGCTTTTGCATAAACATAATTGTGTGAAGCTCAGGTGTTTTTTTTTCATTATTTATTTTTTATGTTATGTTTTTTTTCTCATTTTTCTTTCATGGTCATTTGTTTTGATGTACCACAAAGAAGTATATATTTTGAATGCTCAGAAATGGCTTGTCCGGAAGCAACTGCTTTAGTTTTCTTTGTGTACCGAATGCTCTTGTATGCTCACAGAGAGACAGCTTGTAAGGCTGTTTGGTGTGCATGTTTGTGTTTGTTCAAGCTGTCGAGAGTTTGCTTTTGCCATTTTGTTTGAGCAGTGTGTGTTGTCTGTACACAGGAAGTCTTATATCTCTCCTTTTGACCTGACCGTGTCCCAGTTTCACTGAGATGTTGTTGGTCTGGGAACTAACCAGCAGTATACACACTTAGAATAGTGTGACTTTATTGTCCTTATAAAACCTTGTTCTTATCAGGAGATCAGTTGTGTTGCTGGAAATCGTTGGTGTTTATTTTAGCCGCAGGATGGTATAATGTTAATTTGTGGGGTCTACGAATGGGCATCATTTTCTGAAATTGTACAGTCAAAAGTAGGGGTGTACCAGATCTCGGTTGTTCTGTGTTTTGTATGGATCACAACCCACAGTTCGTAACACAAGTGACCTGCGGATTAATACATTTTACTTAGATTAATCCTAAATTTGTAACGGTCGCAGAGAGATCGTCTCTTGTGTCATTCAAATCACATGTATGAAAGCATTTAGGCTTTCCTGTAAAATATAATGACAGAAGAAGTTGTGGTAGGTTATTCGGGATGTGGTGGGTTTCTTAGGTTATTAAAGGTGTTTTCTGTCACTACTTGTTTAGCCTACATTAACGCCTTTAGTGAAAGCTGCACGATTAATCATTACAAGATCAGGATCTCAACACCAACGCAATATCAATTATAAATGATGGTGATTTGCATATGTTTATTAATCCTTCAAATCACTGCATTCAAATCTGTGTTTAAAACCCCCCCGCAAAAATCAAGAAAGAGATTCAGTCTTTAGTCTTGAGTTTGTTATGAATTTATGGTAAAATAACACAGAAGTACTGGGATAACAGTTCATAGTTTAAATAAAACCACTGATGTTTATGGTAAAGATTAAAATCATCATCATATGCATTTAAAAATGCTCAAAAATGAAAGTTGTAGACTGCAGTTACATTGTTTAAGCAATAGGTGGCCATCAAAAATATGCCCCTGAATTATTCTTCAAAAATAGCACATCTAGCAATGAAACAGGAAGTTTAATGAGCAAATAACTGAATCATTTATTGAAAATGAGACTAAAAATAAACATGGGTTGTACAAATTCTAATGTTAGATTTTTACATTTAGCATTATCAGCAACAGGAGTAGTAACGGAATTTTTCACAGTACTAAATTTTTTTTCAATTTATTTGTATTCAGTTGATCATTTCTCAATTTTATTTTTAATAAAATCACAGATTCTCAGTTCTGTTTGTTAAAACCAAATGTTTCTTGCAGTACTGTTTTTGTAATAAATAGAAAGCAAATTAGATTTGCCTCCTCCCTTTTTTGGCTGATCCAAAAATGGTCCGATCCGTGACTAAAAACCACATTGGGATCCAAACTGTGAGATTTGTGATCCGTTACACCACTAGTCAAAAGGTCATGATTCGCATTACGTATTTTTTTTTCACATTTTTCCAAAAAATAAAAGCACAAACATTTCGGTTCAGCGCCTTGCCAACAATTTTCTCCCTCTACCCTCTTTTTCAACTGCCAATCACATTACATTAATTAGACTAAATACTCAATCAATTCATTTTGTGTATGATGAATAACATCATAAGGAATGTCACATTCACCTTCAAAAACATTTTCTTCATGATCAAAGAAGACAAATTTGTACAAAAATCATGATAAAATTATAAATCATCGTCACTTGCTTGCTCGTGTGTGTGTGTGTGTGTGTGTGTGTGTGTGTGTGTGTGTGTGTGTGTGTGTGTGTGTGTGTGTGTGTGTACCAAATTATACAAGGAAATCTCAAACAGCAGACACATTAAAAATACATAATGAAATTGTATAGTTTTAAAAAAATAATGTATTCAGGTTAAAGTCCATATGAACTGGATGTTGGTTAGACTTTTCAGTATGTTGATGTACTTTCTACTAAAATGGAATATTGTGTATGGTCGGAGCTTTTTCTTTGTGCATTTCATTTTTAGTCAAATAATGGGCGTAGTTAAGAAAGAATATTGTGGCTAGGGCTGCACAATATATTGTTTTAGCATCGATATCGCAATGTGCACATACGCAATGGCCACATCGCAGGATCTGCAATGTTAAGTTGATATTGTAGTTTTCCAGGAATCAAAATTGCGCTCTGTAACCATAATAGAGTAAAAACCAATAACACTTGCATGTGTTTTTAAGATCTATGATTGTGTAAACATTTCAGGAGTCTAAAGCATTCAGGCACACTAAGATTTTGAGTTTTAGAGACTTTAATGAAGGTTAAATTTAAAGAATTATGAATATAATAAAGACTATAGAGTGCTATTAAACGCTATTTTTATTTCTGTAGCTGAATACTAATAAGACTCCTGAGAAAATTGTTAATCACTGTTTTTCACTTGTATCTGTGATTCATTGTTTATCGATGCTTGGAATTAGTTTAATAAATGTTATGCAGATGATTCAATCCCCTCCAGAATCATCCCAACCAAACTAAATTATTGAATTATTTTCAAATAGAGCTATTAAAGTCATTATATCACAATATATATTGCAGAAAATCTAAATATCGCAACGTCATATATTTTCCAATATCGTGCAGCCCTAATTGTCGCTGAAGCCATCCAACTTGCGTCAACAGACAGGGACCACTACACCAAACGTGGAAGCGAAAGGTCAGGTTTTGAAGATTACCAAAACAAATTAATTGTTCACCTAAAGAATAACAATGTGCGACAGCAAAAATAAACATTGTACATTTTGATTTCACACATAATTTAAAGGGTGTTCTGTCCATTAAAAAGTGATTTTGAAGTAGGGAAACTAATCGTATTGGACTTGAAAGTGCGCAAATGCAAACACAATTTAAATTCTATTTATTTGTACGTTATGTTGCAGATACAAAACGATCCCTCTATATTTGTTCCTTAAATGAAAAGTGTGGTGTGTGCTTGATTTTAATGCAACTGTTAAATGCTTGTACATTACTAAGTGATTTAGACCAATTCTGAATTGGTGGAATGTAAGTAGCAGGGTTGTGCAAGTTATTCTGCTTTCTGATGTACTCAACTTTGAGGCCTGTGGTTTCATGACACTTAACTGGTGACTAAGAACTGTTTAAAATTGTAGTATTTTTCTGGAAAGATTCATGCGACTTTGGCTTGAAGTTATCCAGCCATTCTATGCTTTGATAAAAGTTTCAATGCTGTCTGGATTACTCTACATGACATAAGAAGAAAATAACTCTAGGGGATTGCACAGCACTTTTCTGACAAATACGGAATTCATAATATATAGAGGTGTACAATGTATTCATGCAGGTGTAAATGCAACCCTGCTGTGCTGCTCCGAACAACTAGGCCTAGTTCTATTTGAGAAACTACCTACTAACTAAAACTCTGACCATTTCTTAAACTACATTCTAATCCCTTGCTCTTCTCTCTATGTCTGAAGAAATAGGAAGTAGAGCGAAAAGGTTATGTGTTGGAGAGCGACGGTTGCCCTACAGTGGTGCAGATTGGTGTTCGGGTGGAGAAAGTGATGAAGATGACCCAGGATTCTTCAGTATGTAGTTTTGATATTTCTTTGTATTTGAATAGAAATTCATCTGAATTGTGAAGCATATGAAACTCTTGATAATTCAGTGTCTTGCTGTAACTTGTGTTATATGACATTGCCTATAACCTTTATTATGTTTTCACAGACTGTAACTCCGCTGACATAAAGCCAGATCCAGGTGCTCTTTCTGCCTCTACACCTACTCACAATACAGTCGGAGGGCAAAGCACAGAACTGGGGAGTGGGCAGAAACCCGGGTCAAAAGTTGTTTATGTCTTCACCACAGAGATGGCCAACAAGTAAATATTTCTGTTCCTTATCCTTTGTGTTTGTTTTTTCGTGAATGTGATGTGCTTGAAAACTGGATGTGCGCTAATAAGAAGCATTTTTTTAATTATCACTCTAGATGAGAATGTGCACAATGTCAAATTCTGTAGTTACTATTTGACCATACTTTACTTGCATTGTCATGAATCCGGATGTTTTTTGCTGCATGGACCATCACAATACCATTACGAGTTTAATTGGTGGAGTGAAATAAATTATTTAAATAAAGCTATGTAAGTGTGTAATTTCAAATTGGTTTTAAAATTGCCATACCTGGCTGTTTGGTGAGCTTAACAAAACAGATATCTAGAAAATTATTCCCCCCCCCCCCTCCCTCTCTCTCTCTCTCTCTCTCTCTCTCTATCTACTTAATAAACTGTGATTGGTTTAACTGTTTTACATGAAGGTTCTTTATAGATGAGTGGTTTTAATTAGTTCAGTTATGGAAACTTTAACTGTGACTATTTTCTTATCTCAGGGCAGCAGATGCTGTCATAACGGGGCATGTAGACAACATCATCACATACCACATGAATAATATCTCTAACGGCAAGGGTGGAAAGCCCCAGCTCCCCCTGGTAAGAAAAAGGACATCACTAAAACATGTTTATTCTAACTGTCAAAAATGTTTGCTAAATGTCAAGGTTTTTACTGACACAGTAATTGTTGTGTGTGTCTGTTTAAGAACAATCAGATTGGCTCCCTCAGAAGTGACCCCAAACAACAAGGAGTTCCGTCCCAGCAACAGCCCTCATCTCACTCCGGTGATCAAAACCACCAAACAGCCTCTAAAGTAGCGCAGTCAGGCCAGCAGCAACAACCTCAAGCGCAACCCACCCAACCTCAGCAGCCAACACAGGGGGCAAAACCAAATAGCCTCCCTCCAGACAATGCACCTTCAGCTGGAATGGACTCTAAGAGCCTCCCCAGCAGTAGCCCACAGGATGGTGCTGGATCTCACGACAGTAGCAATTCTGCAGGAACACCTGGTAGCCAGGCCTCTAACCAGCCCCCCAATGCAGGCCCTCCACAAAACTTCCCATCTCTCGATCTACCTAAAGGGGCAGATGCTAAGCTCACAGCTCAACACCACCAGCAGTTGGCACAAGAAATCATGTCTAGCATGGGGGACAACCCCGAGGGCCTTTCCCAAGAGCAACTTGAACACCGGGAACGTTCTTTACAGACTTTACGTGATATACAGCGTATGCTCTTTCCAGATGACAAAGACATGGTTGCAATGGGTCAAGGAAACATGGGTGGACCTCCACCCGGTGCTGTAATGATGGAAGGAGGACCGAAGAAACCAGAACAGGGGCCTCTTCAAGCCATGATGGCCCAGTCACAAAGCCTTGGGAAGCCAGGTGGTCCAGGAGGACCACGTCCAGATGGACCTCCCTTTGGTCCACCTGGTCCGAGAGACATGCCATTTTCTCCAGATGATCTTGGACCCCCTCCACCAGGTCCGATGAACTCACATCCAGGTGGAGAGCACGGAGACCATATGACTCCAGAGCAAATGGCCTGGCTAAAATTGCAGCAAGAGTTCTATGAGGAGAAGAAGCGCAAGCAGGAACAAATGCAGCACAGACCAATGGGAGACATGATGCTCCATCAGGGTGGACCAAGAGGAATGATGCGAGGCCCACCACCACCTTACCAACTGAACCCTGGAGAGGTGTGGGGCCCTGGAGGCCCTGAACCTTTCCCTGACCAAATGAACATGGGCCCCAGAGGGATGCATCCCCACATGCAGAGAATGCCTGGCTTCCCTGGTATGATGAACCCTGATATGGAGGGAGGTCCCAATGCTATGCCTAGACCTGGATTGAACTGGCCTGATGATATGCCCAAAATGGGTGATGGGAGAGGATTCCCTCCTGGGCAAGGCATGTTTGGAGGTCCTGGTGGAAGGGTGGAGAGGTTTCCCAATCCTCAGTCAGTACAGGAAGCAATGTTTCATCAAGGTATGGGTGATAAACAAGGAATGGGTATGCCACCTGGCATGATGATGGAGATGAATCGAATGATGGGTAATCAAAGACCTATGGACCCTGGTAATGGAGGTGGCATGATGTTTCCCAGAATGCCAGGTGATGGCCCCATGAGCCCCACTTCGAGAATGGAGTTTGTAAAAGGTCTTGGCCAAAGCAGGGGTGAATTTGGAATGGGACCTGGAAGCCTCAATGTAAACATGGGCCCTAGCCCTCAGATGATGCCCCCTAAGATGAGAGAATCACAAATGAGTCTTAGCCCAGAAGAAATTATGAAGATGAGGCAAGGTGGCGGTCCAATGCCTGATAGTGTGGTTACTTCACAGAGAATGATGCAGGGGCCTCCTTTCCCTGACCAGCCTCATCCAGGAGACCTCAACATGGGACCCAACCGACAATTCCCTGGCATGGGTCCCCAAGGCCCTGGAAATCCAAGAGGTCCCAGAGGCGAACCACCCTTTGGACCTGATCAAAGAGGAGGTAATGGTCGTCTTAGCCACATGCCTCCTTTACCACCGAACCAGGGTCCCAATAGCTCAGGGCCTCCTCCAGGTCAAAGAAATGTGAGTCGTAAGCCCTCAGACCTGAATGTCCAGTCTGGCCCCGCTAACTCGCCCAATGTTAACCCTCTAAAGTCACCAACACTACGGCAGGTCCAGTCACCAATGCTGGGCTCACCATCAGGTAACCTCAAGTCTCCACAGACACCGTCCCAGCTGGCTGGTATGCTTAGTGGGCCATCAGCTGCAGCAGTAGCAGCAGCGGCAGCCATTAAATCTCCTCCCATGATGGGCTCAGCAGGGGCATCTCCCGTCCATATGAAGTCTCCCTCGCTTCCTGCTCCCTCCCCGGGCTGGACATCATCACCCAAGCCACCCATGCAAAGCCCAGGAATTCCCCAAAACAACAAGCCTCCCCTTAGCATGACGTCACCAAATATGATGGGCAGTGTAGAGCAAGGTAACATTGAAAATTCTGCTTCTAAAAATGTGTTTATGGATCATTTTAAATACGGCATGTTTTTATATGGGTGCTTTCTCCACTGAAGTCATGCAAATATGGTGGATAAGGCACTTCAAGTATCTGTTTCTATTTTCATGTTGTTACATCTATTTCTGCTTAAATGGTTGTATCAATGTATTTTAGTCATGTTCTGTTGACCTTAGAGGTGTCAAATAAAATACCATTAGGAAAATACCGTCATACTTCCTGTTCTTTCCTCTCTTTATCTTGTATGTTGTCTTCTCATTCTCAGGTGGCAATGTTCCTCCCTCAGCTCCTCCTTCCAGTGGATCCTCCAGCCAGCCAGGTGGCATGAATGTGCCAGGAAGTCTTCCATCCAGCAGTCCTTACACCATGCCCCCGGAGCCAACGCTATCCCAAAATCCTCTTTCCATCATGATGTCCCGAATGTCCAAGTTTGCCATGCCTAGTTCTACACCCCTTTACCATGACGCAATCAAAACCGTAGCCAGCTCTGATGATGACTCGCCTCCTGCTCGATCGCCAAACCTGCCATCTATGAACAACAGCATGCCGGGTAATGTTTATGAGTCAATAATAAGGATTATTGATAATGGTGGCTTTTTCAGGTGCACTAAAAACATTTTTGTTCTCTTTATAGGTATGGGTGTAAACCATCACCCAGGTCATCCGCGAATGATGACGCCCAATTCTTCTGGTCCCATGCCTTCCCTCAGCCCAATGGGAATGAGCGCTATGGGCTCTCAGCCTCTTTCCCATGGTATGCCAAACCAGCTTCCCTCGCCCAATCCCATGGGCCCAAATATGCCTCCTCACTCTGGGCCTATGGGTCCAGGCATGATGCCTCATGGTATGATGATGAATCCAGTCTCCCAAGATCCTGTCATGGGCAACAACCAGATGATGTCACAGGGGCGTATGGGTCTTTCTCATCGAGGACAGGGCTTCCCTCCTGGTCAGTCACCTCCACAGCAGGTTCCCTTCCCCCATAATGGTCCTGGCCACCAGGGTGGCTTCCCTCATGGAATGGGTTTCCAGGGAGAAGGGGGTCCACTGGGCAGGATGGGCAATATGCCTCACGGGCCTGGTGGTGAGCCAGGCATGTGTAAACCTAACACTCCAGGCGGCCAGGAGTTCAATAACATGCCTGGTGTCTTCAGTGATTCAGATCTACATGAGGTCATGCGACCAGGAGCTTCGGGTATCCCAGAGTTTGACCTCTCTCGAATTATCCCTTCTGAAAAGCCTAGCCAAACTTTGTCCTACTTCCCTCGTGGTGGGGATGCCCCTGGTGGGAAGCCACCACACCCGTCTGGGCCTCCTGGTTTTGCCCAAATGCAGGGGATGATGGGTGAGGGCAATCCAAGGATGGGCCTACCCATGCAGGGAATGGGTGGTCCTCCTGGCCCTGGACATATGGGACCACAGGACATGCCCATGGGTAATCCAGGCCACAATCCCATGAGACCACCTGGTTTCATGGGTCAGGGTATGATGGGGCCACAGCACAGGATGTTGTCTCCTGGACAGCAACCAGGAATGATGGGAGGCCCCGGAATGATGCAGGGAAAAGAAAGGCCGATGTACAACCACCCTGGCCCAGTTGGCTCTCCTAACATGATGATGTCACTACAAGGGATGAGCGGTCCTCAGCAGACTATGATGATGCCCTCTCAGATGAGGCCTCGAGGAATGGCAGCAGATATGGGCATGGGATTTAACCCTGGCCCAGGGAACCCGGGGAATTTAATGTTTTGAGCCTCCACTACAGTTATAAACAGTAAGAAAACTGTGTAACCTGTGAAATAAAAACCTTCGTAATGAAATACAAAAAGAAACCTGTGCTCTTACGCAGATATTTGTGGAAACTGGGACATTTTCTGTGCACATAACATCCCACCCTGACACCTGGTTAGAACAAGGTTTATAGCTTACACAGTGATGGGTAACCATTACAAACACATGTATGTGTTCACAGGGATTCCTCTCCGATGGTAATGTCAATTTACAGGTGGAAGTGTGAGAAGCTAATTGTGCTTTCCTCAAAGTTGGGCTCAGGTCCGGCACAGTTTCGAAGAGACTTTTTTCTTTCTTTCGGTAACTTGGGAATGTATATGGAATTTACAAGACTGACTAGTGTCAAGGATATTTGCTTGACAGTGGATGTGACGCCACATAGGAAGTCTGCAGCAAACCAAGTCTGAACGTTGAGGGGCTTCATTGTACTTTTATACATGGGTGGAAACTAAGATTGTTGAAAAAAAAAAAAAAAGTCCAAGAACTGAAAGAACAGTCTAAAAGTCAAGGAACATTTTGTCACAAGGTGCACCGTCTTGGCTATATGTTTACATCTCATCGCATCACTTCCCTCCAAACAGGAAATGCTCTTTGTATGTGTGTACTGTACTTGTGTTGTTAAAGGGATTCTACCAGTGATTTCTATAGTTTTTTTTTTCATCTTCATTTGTAAAGGGGGGATTGAGGTGCTTGTTTGTGGACGGTAGGTGACACAACAGCACTACAAAATACTGTGTACTGTGGGGCTTACAGAATATTTTAAATTTAATTTTCTTTGCTACTCCAGTGTATGATAAAACCAAACTAAGACCTCATACAGATCATAGTATTATTAAAAAAAGCACAAACAAGAATTAACTGTAAAGAATAAAGTGTTTTCTTTTTTTTTAATTGTAGAGAAAAACACTTTGACAGTCAGTAGGAGCAGTAATCAGATGTA